>NC_091950.1:84912417-85082417 GCF_031021105.1 Erythrolamprus reginae
CAGGAGGAGACCGGAGAGGTGCTGCCGGAGCCCGGGCCGCCCTCAGCCAGGGACACCCCGCCAGACCATTCCAGTAGGGCCGCAAATGGCTGCCTTTTAGAATAGAATAGAATAGAATAGAATAGAATTTTATTGGCTAAGTGTGATTGGACACACAAGGAATTTGTCTTGGTGCATATGCTCTCAGCGTACATAAAATAAAATATACATTTGTCAAGAATCATGTGGTACAACACTTAATGATTGTCATAGGGGTCAAATAAGCAATGAAGAAGCAATATTAATAAAAATCAGTGGCATTGAAAGCTTTAGAGAGATCAGGTAGTTCAAGGATGGTTGCATTATACCAGTTCTGCTACCACCAGAGATCATCCAAAAGGGTGATCAATCCTGCTTCAGTCCTGTACCCAAGTGGGAAAACAGACTGAAAGGGTATAACCCACTTCACTCAGGATCTTCTGGAGCTGTTTTAAAATAAATAGCCAGCAGTTTGAATTGCATCAGGAAACAATTGCATTGGCAAACATTAAGAATTCATGGTATAGTGATTCATAGAAAGATCTTTATTGCTACCATATACTGTAGATAAACATTAAGATTTGCTATTATAGTGTACATTATGTGTACATTTTGTGCTTCCTGGAAAAGATTTTTCAATCGGAGTAGAACTGGAAGGGACTTTTTAAATCATGATTTTTAAAAAAGATTTCCCATGTTTCGTTGGGTATGAAGACTTGAATAGTGTAATATGCCTCAATAAAACTTTTGGTATTTTATTTTTTAATTAACCATTAAAGTACTTAAAGTATTTAAAGCATTTCATTAATAAAGTAATACTTCCAATAAGAATAACAATATAATGTAACTTCTAAAAAAGTGCAAGAAAGTTCAGCCTGGGAAATTAAACTCTAAAAAAAGGTCAATATTGTTTTTCCTTGTTCCTTTGTTGAAAAGATTCCAATGTTGTCCATCAACCCACATTAAAAATCTTTTGTTTAAATAACAGAGTATTATTTGATTTCTTTTAGCCAATCTTTAGTCTCCCGTGATCCCTTAGTGCTAATAAATTATTAATTATTATTAGTAGTATTCTGAATATCTGAAAATAAAGTTATAAATTCAAATTGGACAATCAGAAGAAATCACGGATTATTCATTCATTCATTCATTCATTCATTCATTCATTCATTCATTCATTCATTTATTCAATTTTTATGCCATCCTTCTCTTTAGACTCAGGGCAGCTTACAAGATGTTAGCAATAGCACTTTTTAATAGAGCCAGCATATTGCCCCCACAATCTGAGTCCTCATTTTACCCAACTTGGAAGGATGGAAGGCTGAGTCAACCTTGAGCCGGTGATGAGATTTGAACCGCTGACCTACAAATCTACAGTCAGCTTCAGTGGCCTGCAGTACAGCACTCTACCTGCTGCGCCTCCCCGGGTCAGGATATGCAAATAGTTTAAAAAGTCAAGTACTTAGGAGTATGGATCACAGCAAAATCTACGGCATTGAAAGAAGATAATTATACTAAATTATTAGATCAAATAAAAAAGATTTACAAAGTTGGAAAAATTTACAACTATTGTTATTGGGAAGAATTAATTCTATTAAAATGAGTGTCCTACCAAAGCTACTTTTCCTATTTGAGACAATACCGATAAATCCAGGTAAGACCTTTTTCAAAGAATTGACTAAAATAGTAGCAAATTACATTTGGTTAGATAAAAAACCTAGAAAAAAATTGAAATCACTACAGGATGTAAAAGAAAGAGGAAGGGTTAGGATTGCCAAATTGGAGATTATATTATAATGCTGCATTAACATGGATTAGGGACTGGATTACATTAGATAACAGAAGGATATTAACCCTGGAAGGGCTTGACCTCCTATTAGGCTGGCATGCCTATTTGTGGTATGAAAAGTATAAAGAACACACATATTTTAAAAAACCTATATTAAGAAATTCGTTGATCCAAATTTGGCAAGAAATAATCTCAAAATACCAGAATGGATCTCATCAATAGAACTAAAATATCATCCAAATCTAATACGATCAGAAAACACAAGTAGATATAAAGAATTATTGAACGAACAATTACATTTGAGTTCCAAGGAAGAAAAAGGCAAATTACTGGATTGGTGGACCTACCTTCAAATAAAAGATGCCTTTCAAAAAGATAAGAAAGGACAAGGATTTCAAATGAGAAGGGGAACTTGTGGTTTGGGGGATGAAAGATGAAGCTTAACCTGGGTGGGGAACTATAGGAAAAGTTAGTATCGGTTTGACCCCAGTTCGTATCCCACATGGCTCTGCTAATAAATTGGAACTTGGAAGAAGGACAAGATTTGGACTCTGATTTATTTCTCAGATATTCATTGGGGGACGCTGACAGCTGGGACTTCTAAATGTTGAGAGCTGAAGTTCCAGGCTGCGTGAAAACCAGCTTGCAATTGATTAATTCACACATACGCATTAAGTACTACCACACAAACAACACACATACAAGCCTTTCCCATAATATCCATCAATTTACAATAATAAAAAGAAA
This sequence comes from Erythrolamprus reginae, assembly GCF_031021105.1. Lineage (NCBI taxonomy): Eukaryota > Metazoa > Chordata > Lepidosauria > Squamata > Dipsadidae > Erythrolamprus > Erythrolamprus reginae. Next base: position 84,914,972 of record NC_091950.1, read on the forward strand.
AGGACAAGATAGGACCACAGATCAGTCAACTGACAAGTCTCATCATGCACAGCCTAATGAGCCAGCAGTGCTGAAATCCAATGTTTTTTACTAACAGTTCCGTAGGCGTGGTATGCAGGAGTGGGTTCCGACTGGTACGGTACAGTGCATGTGTACCGGTAGTGGCCCCCTGGTGACGTCACCAGCTCAGTGCAGTCGGTGATGGAGCCTGGGTGCCACCATCTTTGGGGGGGGGGGATTTTTTAAAAAAAATCTTCTGTGCATGCCCAGAAGCCAAGTTTCAGGCACTTCCTTGCTGCTGTTCCTGGGCTTGCCTAGATGGAGAATCTGCAGGCAGCTTGTTCCTCACCAACAGAAGCCACACAGGGAAAAAACTTTGGAGTTTGGGGAGAGCTTGGAACACCTGGTAAGTTTCCCTGCACGGTTTGGGCAGTGTGTGTGTTTTTTTGGTGTGTGTGTGTGAGAGAGAGAGAGAGAGAAAGAGAGAATGGTGGAAGGTCTTAAGCATAAAACGTATCAGGAAAGACTTCATGAACTCAATCTGTATAGTCTGGAGGACAGAAGGAAAAGGGGGGACATGATCGAAATATTTAAATATGTTAAAGGGTTAAATAAGGTTCAGGACGGAAGTGTTTTTCATAGGAAAGTGAACACAAGAACAAGGGGACACAATCTGAAGTTAGTTGGGGGAAAGATCAAAGGCAACATGAGAAAATATTATTTTACTGAAAGAGTAGTAGATCCTTGGAACAAACTTCCTGCAGACGTGGTTGGTAAATCCACAGTAACCAAATTTAAACATGCCTGGAATAAACATATATCCATTGTAAGATAAAATACAGGAAATAGTATAAGGGCAGACTAGATGGATCATGAGGTCTTTTTCTGCCGTCAGACTTCTATGTTTCTATGAGAGAGAGAGACAGACAGAGAGAGAGAGAGAGAGAGAGAGAGAGAGAGAGAGAGAGAGAGAGAGAGAGAGAGAGAGGAGCAAGTTGCAGACAGCTTGTTCCCCAATAGCAAAAGCCACGCAGGAAAAAAAACTTTGGAGTTTGCAGAGGCCTTGGAACACCTGCTAAGTTTCCCTGCACAGTTTGGGCAGTGTGTGTTGTGTGAGTGAGAGAGAGAGAGAGAGGGGCGAGTTGAAGACAGCTTGTTCCCCAACGGCAAAAGCCACGTAGAAAAAAAACTTTGGAGTTTAGGCTTGGAATACCTGGTAAGTTTCCCTACATGGGTTTGGGCACTGTGTGTGTATATGAAAAACAGAACAAACGAGCTGCAGCTTGTTCTCCACCCCCCACTCATTGGCAAAAGCTAAGCAGAATGGGGGGAATGAGAAGTGGAGAAGAGAGGGGGGGAAGAAAGGGAGAGAGAGAAAGAGAAATGAGGAGGGGGGAAGGGCGAAAAGAAAGAGGGGGAAGGGAGGGAAAGAGAAATGATATTTTGTTTATTTTATTTTATTTATTTCTCAATCAAGTATTGGATAGTAGTTTATATAAGCATAACATGGAAAGTAATGATAAAAGAGAACAGTAGGACAGTAGGACAAGGACGGTAGGCACAATGGGGCGCTTATACACCCCCCTTACAGACCTCTTAGAAAAGGGGAGAGGTCAACTGTAGACAGTCTAAGGTTAAAGTTTTTGGGGTTTGGGGAAGAAACCACAGAGTCAGGTAGTGAACTCCTGGCGTTGATCACTCTATTGCCGAAGTCGTATTTTCTGCAGTCTAGTTTGGAGCTGTTTAAATTTAGTTTGAATCTATTATGTGCTCATGTGTTGTTGTGGTTGAAGGTGAAGTAGTCATTAATAGAAAGGACATTTTGGTATATGATTTTATGAACTACTGTTAGATCAGATCGGAGCCAACGTAGTTGTAAATTGTCCAATTGCGGTACAGTGATACCTTGTCTTATGAACGTAATTGGTTCCAGGACGAGGTTCGGAAGGTGAAAAGTTCGTAAGATGAAACAATGTTTCCCATAGGAATCAATGGAAAAGTGATTAATGCGTGCAAGCCGAAAATCCACCCCTTTTGCCAACCGAAGCACCCGTTTTCACGCTGATAGGATTCCCCTGAGGCTCCCCTCCATGGGAAATCCCACCTCCGGATTTTGTGATGCTGCAGGGGAATCCCAACAGGAGAATCCCACCAGCGTGAAAATAGGCGCTTTGGCTGGCAACGGAAGTCCGAAGGTGGGGTTTCCCAGCGAGGGAAGCCTCAGTGAAATCGCAGCATTTGCGAGATACGAACCTGGGGTTTAAGATATTTTTGCCTCTTCTTCCGAACTATTTTCATCTTATGAACCCGCCGCAGCCACTGGGATGTCCCGCCTCTGGACTTCTGTTGCCAGCCGAAGTGCCCATTTTCGCGCCTCAGAGGAACCCCACCAGTGTGAAAATGGGCACTTTGGCTGGCAATGGAAGTCTGGAGGCGGGGCATCCCAGCGGCGGTGGTGGTGGGTTCGTAAGGTGAAAATAATTCAGAAGAAGAGGCAAAAAAATCTTAAACCCTGAGTTTGTATCCCGAAAAGTTCTTATGACAAGGGGTTCGTAAGACGAGGTATCACTGTATTTCCAATCTGGTGGAGTAAGGTATTTTGTTGCGGGAGGAGGAGTGAAGGACTCTTCTTGTGAAATATTTCTGGACACACTCAATTGTATTATTTATTTATTTATTTATTTATTCATTCATTCATTCATTCATTCATTTATTTATTTATTTATTAGATTTGTATGCCGCCCCTTTCCGAAGACTCGGGGCGGCTAACAATATAAAAAGACAATGTAAACAAATCTAATATTAAAAGACAATCTAAAAAACCCCAATTTAAAGAATTAATGTCTGATAGGCAATGGGGGTTTCTTTCACTCTTCAGAATTTGAAGATAGATAATTGATATAATCATAATAAATTATGTTTTTAGCATTCCTTTCCTATGAATCTTCATACTTAATTAGGATCTAAACATCAAGAATTTTCCTTAGATCTACCAGATGTTTTTTTCCAGAAAACCAATTTCCACTAATCAAGTTATTATTTAAAACATACTCGTCATTACTTCTAATGATGGGATTAATAAAATTTCTGACTTCGCATTAGTGCTTTAAAGAAACTAGCACAAAATATTTTATCTCTAGGTGTTCTGGCAATATAGCAGGACACCCCTTATTTATTAAAATAGTTTACATTTTGCTTTTCCACAATCAGAATGACTTGCAATAAAATATGAAACTTCCACTTAGAAAAGGGTAGAGCATACAAGTTCAATTTGGCAGTTCAAATCTTACTAGGCTCAAGGATAACATGGACTTCCATCCTTCTGAGGTGGATAAAATGAGGAGCCAAATTGTTGGGGCAATATGCTGACTCTGTTAGAGAGGGTTGTAAAGCGGTATATAAGTCTTAAGTGTTATTGCTATGCAATATCTTCTCAGCCATTGGGTTACGTCCCATAAGACTAAATTTATTTATTTATTTATTTATTTATTTATTTATTTATTTATTTATTTATTTATTTATTTATTTATTTATTTATTTATTTATTTATTTATTTATTTAGTTAGTTAGTTAGTTAGTTAGTTAGTTAGTTAGTTAGTTAGTTTGTTTATTTGATTTGATTTGATTTGTATGCCGCCCCTCTCCGTGGACTCGAGGCGGCTAACAACAGTGATAAAAAACAGCACGTAACAATCCAATACTAAAACAACTAAAAAACCCTTATTATAAATCCAAACGTACATACAAACATACCATGCATAAATTGTAAAGGCCTAGGGGGAAAGAATATCTCAGTTCCCCCATGCCTGACGGCAGAGGTGGGTTTTAAGGAGCTTACGAAAGGCAAGGAGGATAAATGATCAAAAAGGTATCACTTTCAATAAATGTCAGTGAAATTTACATAGGGATATATAGCACCATACTTTCTCAAGTCTATCCATTATTACAATTTGAATTTGACAAATTTTCACCTGCAGAAATTTATTCTGTCAATGTTACCACTTCATCTCCTATTTAAAAACATAGGATTAACCTGAAGCTCATACATGTTTAAATTTTCCTGGTAAGGATTAATTTGTCAAAATGAAGATACTGACAAGGTTGTTGTATTTTTTTTAAAAGTGTTTTAAAATCTGAAGCCGTCCATTTGTGGTGGGTGGAGTCTAGGGCTCATATAGGGTATTAAGAGAGAGAAAGAGAGAGAAAAGAAAAAGAAAGAAAGAAAGAAAAAAGAGGAAGAGGAAGGAAGAGAGAGAAAGACAAGAAAAAGAGAAATGAAGGAAGAGAGGGAGAGAGGGAGAGAGAGACAAGAAAGAAAGAAAAAGAAAAAAATGAAAGAAAAAGAAAGGAAGGATGGGAAAAAGAGAGACAAGAAAGAAAGGACATAGGATTAAATAGTATATTTTTCATATTTAGTAATAGTAAATAAATAGACAGGGAATTTGTGTTGTTGAGGTCTTTGGGGCATCCCTAACCCATGATATGAGTGACGTCAAGTTGGCCACCCCCACCCAGTCACATGATCACCCAGTCACATGATCACCACACTAACCCCCCACCCAGTTACATGATTGCCAAACCACTCCCATCCAATCACATGACTGTCAGCTCACCTCTGGTGGTATGACCTGGTGGGCATGGCTTGGTGGGAGGGGAGGGATACTGCAAAATCTCCATTCCCACCCCACCCCAGTCTACAGAGAGGGGCGGCATACAAATCTAATAAATAATAATAATAATAATAATAATAATAACCCAGGGGAAAGATACTACAACATCTCCATTCCTACCCCACTCCTGGGTGAAGAATATTGCAAAATCTTCCCAACCCATTTCAGTGCCAAACAGAGGTATTGTTTGCTGATTCTCCAAACTACTCAAAATTTCTGCTACCAGAACCTGTCAGAACCTGAAACGGATGTCCATGTGCCGCCTCCATGTTGGTTGAGGCAGGCAGGATTCCCTTGAGTACCATTTGTTGGGGGTCAAAGGAAAGGGAGGGTTTTGCCTTCTCTTTCTACTCAAGATCCACACATACAATTGGTGGGCCACTGTGTGACACAGAATGCTGGACTCGATGGGCTTTGGCCTGATTCAGCATGGCTCTTCTTATATTCTTATGTTCTAACCTGCTGGATTTCACACCTGACGTTCGGGGTTATGAACAAAGCTCCCCTTGTCCGAGATTTACTCCTGGATGAGAGGGCAGACCTGACATGTGTGACTGAGACCTGGCTGGGCCCCGAGGGGTTGTCCCCCTGTCAGAGATGTGCCCAGACGGGTTTCAGATGCTGCATAGCCACGACCATAGGGAAGGGGTGGAGTAGAAAAACTTTTCCACATATTTACGTGAAACCTTACACAAGCAATCAATCTTCCTCTCCTGTTCCGTTTTCTTCGGCAGGGGAAATCCAGGCATTTACACAAATAGACAAGTTCAACTTTCTCTCAAAACACAATTAATAGATGAAAGAAAGTACAATGATACCTCTACTTAAGAACACCTCTGCTTAAAAACTTTTCTAGATAAGAACCTCTTCTTAAGAACCATTTTCTATTAAGAAAAATATCCCTGAAAAATTTCCCAGGAATTTCCCTGCCAGTTCCCTTTAATCCCAGCCATCTTGGGCTTTTCTGGGCTGCCAGAGGAGCCTTTCGGTGGCGCTTAAAGAGGCTTTGGCAGTCCAGAGCGAACAAAGCATTTTCCTTTCTCTGGGTGCTTGGAGATGGAATAAACCACTGCCAGTGCCCAGAGAAAAGAAATGCTCCCTTCGCTCTGGGCAGTGACTGTCCTCCTCCTCTTCCTCCCCTTCCTCCCACCCAAATTTTGAGCTTTTATTTCTTTCCTAATGGGTTTGCACACATTATTTGCTTTTACATTGATTCCTATGGGAAAAATTGCTTCTACTTACAAACTTTTCTACTTAAGAACCTGGTTACGGAACGAATTAAGTTCTTAAGTAGAGGTACCACTGTACTTTTGTTAGTGAACAAGGCTTCTATTGTTGCTATTTCCTCTGCCTTCCTTTCTAAATCACTAGCATTTATTGCCATCAATAAAGATTTAGTTAGTCGGCATTTTCTAATACCTTCTTACTGCTGCCACAAGCGAGGGTGCTTGTAACTTATATTTCCTTTCTTAGATCTAATCCTCCTCTTTGCCAACTTCTACCTACCCCAGACCTATCTTCTTATTTCAGACCTTGCACGCTAACAAAATAGTACTCTTCTCCATTTTTTTCTGTGCCTCACCCCATAAACCTTAGCCAAATTCTTAATTTTGAACGTTTACCTTTTCAGGCTGTCCAGAACCAGAATGGGACACTTGACCATGGCCAACTCACTGTGGGACAGCTTGCTTCAGGACAATTCAACAATTCAATTTAATTATTTAAAATAATTTTATAATATTTTGATATTTTTCATCCACACTTCATTTTGTCCCTTCTTTCTCATCCTTTCTTTAGTGATTCTATTCCACCATTTCTTCAATATTAGTGTAACTCTTGTCCCGCAGTGAGTTCCCCTACAAAAACTTGTCTGAGCTGAGTTCTAGATCTGTCCAGAATATTAGTCTGATAATTCTAGAGACACACTGGATGAGCCCAGATTTAAGTGCCCCAATAAGTAAAGGGGGAAAATAAGTTGGGGTCTTCTCCTAAGCTGTTTACACCTTTCTTAAGTTTGCCAATCTCTTTTAAAACATTGTTTATTAGAAATTTCAAAATGAAGCACTCATTTTTCAAGATAACAGATCAGATTAGATTAGATTAGATTAGATTAGATTTATTGGATTTATATGCCGCCCCTCTCCGCAGACTCGGGGCGGCTCACAACAATGGTAAAAACAGTACATAGTAACAAATCTAATATTTAGCAATCTAAATTACAGTTTTAGGTTAAAAAGTCCATAAAAGCAACCCCAATATATAAAAAACAAGCACACAATCAATCATACACCAAAACTACATGGGCAAGGGGGAGATGTTTTAATTCCCCAATGCCTGACGGCAGAGGTGGGTTTTAAGGAGTTTACGAAAGGCAAGGAGGGGGGGGGCAATCCTAATCTCCCGGGTGAGCTGGTTCCAGAGGGTTGGAGCCACCACAGAGAAGGCTCTTCCCCCGGGTCCCGCCAGATGACATTGTTTAGTCGACGGGACCCGGAGAAGGCCAACTCTGTGGGACCTAACCGGTCGCTGGGATTCATGCGGCAGAAGGCGGTCCCGGAGATATTCTGGTCCGGTGCCATGAAGGGCTTTATAGGTCATAACCAATGATGACTAACTGCCACTTATTTGATCTACCAAATTGAGTCTCTGCTTCATCTCATCCACTTCCCTTTCAGTCTACAACAATTCAGCCATTCTGCAAGATTGTAAATCATGAGGAAGAACTTATAAAATGGCAATCACCTTGTCCTAACTGGATTTCTGGGCCTTCAGTTCCTCTTTTGTATCAGAAATAATTCTGGCATCTTGTTGTTCAACTGGCTTCAACAGTTCTCCCTTGGAAGCAATGGAGGGCAATGGCATTTTCTGTTTTCTGTGTCTTCACAGTTGGTTCTGTAAATTATTGCCATAAATAGAACAATGCTGTACCTTTAAAAGGAAGGTCAGACATTTTTCATTTTCGGAATGGCACTGGACTGAGTGTTAATGTTGCGGTGTAGGACTCTACTGTGTTTCTGTGTACTGTGTTACGCCATCTTGCAATCGTGATACCAGGAAGCATACAGGTGGGATTAAAATGACAGTTAGCTATGTAAAAAATAGTGCCAGTAATAAAAGCAATAAATCAATAAACTCTCAAAGCCAACTCACACAAAGAGCATTGCCAGCAGAATGTGCTTAGCCACCTGGTACGACTTCCTGCTGGAGCAGCCAAATCTTCAGAATCTTACAAAAATCTAACACAATGTGAGTCCCACAAACAACCTGGTCCAATGTATTCCTTAGCTTAGGCACCAGCTAATTCTTCTCCAGTGGGCAGAGCTATCCTCCAATAGATTGGGTTGTGACGGTCTTGTGACATGATAGGACTGAATCAATTACTTAAAAGGGAAGACCCCCCCAACACCAACCCCTCTTTGATTCAGTCCGTGACTTGTTTGTTTGTTTGTTTGTTTATCTATCTGTCTTCGGAGAGGGGCGGCATACAAATCCAAATAATAAATAAATAAATAAATAAATAAATAAATCTGTCTGTCTGTCTGTCTGTCTGTCTGTCTGTCTGTTTGTTTGTTTGTTTGATTTGTATGCTGCCCCTCTCCGTAGACTCGGGGCGGCTAACAACAGTAATAAAAAACATCATGCAAATCCAATACTAAAAACAACTAAAATACCCTTATTATAAAACTAAACATCCATACAAACAAACATATGCATAAATTATAAAGGCTTAGGGGGAAAGAATGTCTCAATTCCCCCATGCCTGACAACAGAGGTGGGTTTTAAGGAGCTTACGAAAGGCAAGGAGGGGGGGCAATTCTAATCTCTGGGGGGAGTTGATTCCAGAGGGTTGGGGCCGCCACAGAGAAGGCTTTTCCCCTGGGCCCTGCCAAGCGACATTGTTTTGTTGACGGGACCCGGAGAAGGCCCACTCTGTGGGACCTAACTGGTCGCTGGGATTCGTGCGGCAGAAGGCAGTCTCGTAGATACCCTGGTCCGGTGCCATGAAGGGCTTTATAGATAATGACCAACACTTTGAATTGTGACCGGAAACTGATCGGCAACCAATGCAGACTGCGGAGTGTTGGTTTTACATGGGCATTTTTGGGGAAGCCCATGATTGCTCTCGCAGCTGCATTCTGCACGATCTGAAGTTTCCAAACACTTTTCAAAGGTAGCCCCATGTAGAGAGCATTACAGTAGTCGAGCCTCGAGGTGATGAGGGCATGAGTGACTGTGAGCAGTGACTCCCGGTCCAAATAGGGCCACCACTGGTGCACCAGGCGAACCTGGGCAAACGCCCCCCTCGCCACAGCTGAAAGATGTGGACGCGTGCTTTCTCTTTCACTGGACTACAGGCTTAGGCCTAACTTTCGTGTTACTCTCTCCGCATTTCATTTGAACTGGCTACCATTGGATCAGAGGATTCTGCACATCAGGCATAAACAGCAGCAGCACCAAGCCGATCATTTGAACTGGCTACCACTGGATCAGAGGATTCTGGGTAGCAGGTATAGGTATACAGTAAACATAAACATAAGCAAAGTAAGTACTGCTAAGTGAGGACAGTAGGACAATAAGACAGGGACGGTAGGCACAATGGTAACTTTATGCACGTCCCTTACATACCTCTTAGGAATGGGGTGAGGTCAACTATAGACAGTCTAAGGTTAAAGTTTTCGGGGTTTGGGGAAGAAACCACAGAATCAGGTAGTGTATTTCCAGGTATTGATCACTCTGTTGCTGAAGTCATATTTTCTGCAATCAAGTTTGGAGCTGTTTACATTTGTATGTATTGTGTGCTTGTGTATTATTGCAGTTGAACCTGAAGTAGTCATTCACAGATGATTTTATGAACTACATTTAGATCAGATTGAAGGTAATTTAGTAAATAAACCAATAAACCAATAAAAAAAAGTTTATAAAAAAAAAAAAGATCGAAGGTGACATAAACTCTAAACTGTCTAAGTCCAAAATTCCAAGTCTGGTGGAATAAGGTATTCTGTTGCAAGCAGAGGAGTGGAGGATTTTTATTGTGAAACATTTCTGGACTTCCTCGATTGTATTAATATCCGATAAGCAGTGCAGGTTCAAGATAGTGAGCTGTATTCGAGAATTGGTCTAGTGCAGTGATGACGAACCTTTTTTTCCTTAGGTGCCGAAAGAGTGTGCAAACACACTATCGTGCTTGCATGAGTGGTCACACCTATAATTCAATGCCTGGGAAGGGCAAAAATAGTTTCCCCTGCCTCCTGGGGCCCCTCTGGAGGTCGGAAACAGCCTGTTTCCCAACTTCTGGTGGGCCCAGCAATGCCCACCCCCACCCCTCTGGAGTGAAAAATGTCCTCCCAGAGCCTCTGTGAGAGCCAAAAATCAGCTGGCTGGCACACACGTGCACGTTGGAGCTGAGCTAGGGCAATGGCTCGTGTGCCAGCAGATATGGCTCCGCGTGCCACCTGTGGCACTCATGCCATAGGTTCGCCATCACTGGTCTAGAGAATGTTTTGTATGCTCTGATTAGCAGTGTAATATTGATAGAGAAGAGATTAAGCAAGATTAGATTGACAACTCTTAGTGCCTTTTTGGCAATGATTTAACTGTTGTTCATAAAATCATGCATCACAATGTACTCCCTGTTAGCGACTACTTCACCTTTAATAACAACAACACAAGAGCCCACAATAGATACAAACTAAAAGTAAATCGTTCCAAAACTTGACTGCAGAAAATACGATTTCAGCAATAGAGTGGTCAAAACCTGGAATTCACTACCGGACTCTGTTGTTGCCTCCCCCAATCCCAAAATATTCAACCTTACATTATCTACAATAGACCTCTCCCCAAACAAACTTCCAGCAGATGTGGTTGGTAAATCCACAGTAACTGAATTTAAACATGCCTGGGATAAACATATATCCATCCTAAGATAAAATACAGGAAATAGTATAAGGGCAGACTAGATGGACCATGAGGTCTTTTTCTGCCGTCAGTCTTCTATGTTTCTATGTTTCTATGTTTTCCAAGAGGTCTGTAAGGGGCGTGCATAAGTGCACCTTTGTGGCTACCATCCCTGTCTTAATGTCTTTTTATCTTTTCTATCTCTACTTTATATTTTATATTATGTTAAACAATACAATACTATATTTGTATGACAAATAAATAAATAAAAAATGTTGTTACAGTGGGCTCTGGCACTTAGGTCATTGGATATGAGTACTCCAAGGTCCTTGACATAAGAACATAAGAACATAAGACGAGCCATGCTGAATCAGGCCAGAGCCCATTGAGTCAGCATTCTGTGTCACACAGTGGTCCTCCAATTGTCCATGGGGATCTTGAGCTGAAAGAGAAGGCAAGACCCTCCCTTTTCTATGACCCCCAACAAATGGTACTCAAGGGAATCCTTCCTGCCTCAACCAATATAGAGGTGGCACATGGACATCCATTTCAATAATCACCGATGCCAATACACTTGGCATCCATGAATCTATAGAGTGAGGGTCATCTACCAGGTCATGTCCTCCAAGTTTGTATTTTGTATCCTGATTCTTTTTACCAGTGTGTAAGACAGAGTATTTTTGATTGAGATTTGAAGTTGCCATTTGTTTGACCATTCTGATTCATGCTCAAGGTCTTTTTGAAGGGTAACAGCATTGTTGGTGATGTTAAATAATTTAGTTGTGTAAATGTAGTTGTGTTGTTCTTCCGGCAACGTTCAGTGGTTTGCTTACCCTCGGAATGACGATGACCTTAAACATCGAATAACAACAGTGATCAATTCAGTGGATTGTGATATGCTGGTATGCTCCTAGGACGAATTCTCTTTTTACATTGATGTTGCCTATACTGCAGATGATGGCCACACTGATCACTTATAAGACAGGAAATAAAAGTTGATTGTGATTTAGCTGGAGTTTGTATTACTTTTTAAAAATAAAATATTGCATCATGAAACCGGTTCATTCTTTTTGAATAGCCTTGTATGACCACAAAGGTCATTTATGTAAGGTATGAAGAGTGTTGGTCCTAGAACACTGCCTTGAGGTCTACCATTGTTGACAGGTGCAGAATTTGATAGGACACTCCCTATTTTAACCACTTGTTGTCTTTTTGACAGGTACACAGTTATCCAAGCATGTAGGGGTCCAGAGATGCCATAAGATTTTAGTTTCAGAAGTAGTTTGTCATGTACTACTGAATCAAAGGCTTTACAAAAGTCTATATAAATTGTATCAATTGCTTTACCCTGATCGAGTTGTGTAGTCCATATATTTTTACCGTTAGGAGTTTCAGGATAACTACATTTACAGATTACAGGATAATTTTCTTCTGAAACCAAATTGTTTGTTAGAGAGTAGGTTGTTAGTTTCTAAGTGGAGAGCAATGAATTAGTTTATGATTGATTCCATGACTTTGCAGGTGATGCAACATAAAGTGATTGGTCTGTAATTTTCAATGTTACTTGGATCTCCTTTTTTGAAGATAGGGATGACTGTGGCTAGTGACCATAAATTGGGTAAGGAGTAGTCCTGAAGGATTTTTCAAAAATTATGTTTAGAGACTCAGCTATGGCAGTGGCTAGCTTTTTAAAGAAGTATGCACATAGTCCATCAGGTCCAATAGGTAGAAATGGCTTTAAATTGCAATGTTTTTCAACATTATCTTCCGTAAAATCAATTTATGTTAGATCGTTGTAGCTATTTGTGGTGTGACTAGGAAACATGAGCCATTGCTCAAAGACTGAGCCAAACAATGTGTTGAAGTGTTTGACTTTATCTCTGTTCTAACCTGGAGTAGGGGAAAAAACCAAGAGTATCCAAGAGTCTACCCTTATAACTCTTGTTTCTCGCACAACTGGACATGTCCACCATAGGTGGTAATATGTCCCTATTTCCCTCTTACATTTCCAGCAGATTAGTGATGTGGCTGGATACATTTTATTTAGTCGGGGGGAGATGCCAGCGATAGAACATTTTGTACATGTTTTCCTTATATGGTATAGCTAATGTTAGTTTGTAATTTGTATTCTCTGGGTCTAGCATGTTTGGGTATATGACTGCCTCTACTGGGGATAACCATTTTGGAACTGAATTGTAATAATTTTTTCTAATTTGTAACTATACATTGATCAGACTTTTTCTCACATGATGTTGTTTAAAATATTTAGGAATTTTGCTTTCGCAGCCTAAAAGGGCATGCCAGCCCAGTTGCAGATCAAATCCTTCTAACGTTAACAGCCTTACATTTTAAAGAGTTATCTATTCTTTAATCCATTTGAGAGCTGTAGCTTTATAATAAAACTCTAAATTAGGTAAACCAAAGCCTCGCCTTACTCTCTGGTCCTGGAGAAGTTTCAATTTAATCCTGGTTTTCCTTTTGGTCCAAATAAATTGATGGAATTTCTTGTTAAAGACTGTAAAAAGTGTTTTATTTAATTTAATTGGAGCTACCTGGAAAAGGAACAATATTCTTGGTAGACTATTGCTTTTAATCACCGCTATTTTACCCATAAATGATAGCTGAAAATGAGACAATTTCTCTATATCTTTGTCTATAACCACTGTTCCCTGTAAGCTGCGTGCGTGCGTGTGCGCGCGCCCCAAAATACCCTGCACGTGCCCTTTTCCATGGGCGCGCGCTCCCCATCCCCCTGCCAGCCCGTGGGGGGGGGGGGCGGGGAGGTGCGGCAGTAGGAGGAAAGGGAGCCGCGGCCGCCCCTGCCTCCCCACAGTGCCTCCGGCCAAATGCACCCCTGGCTTCTCGGTCCTGCCCGATCTGCCCCCTCTCCTCCGCCGCCCCCTCCTTCCTTGGGGCACGACTTCTCTCTCTTTCTCTCTTCCCCTCTTGCGGCGGTGGCGGCTGCAGCCTCTCCTTGGGATGAAAGCGCTGCCAGCCAGGGGGCTGCGAGAGAGGGCTTTCTCCACGGGCTTCGGGACTGCCCGCCCCGCCCCTCTCGCAGCCCCTTCGCTGGGAGCGGTTTTGTCCCGGACTTCCAGCAAGGGGGCTGCAGTAGAGGCAGGGCAGGCATTCCTGAAGTGCTGGGAGAAAGCGCTCTCGCAGCCCCCTCACCGTCGGTGCCTCCGTTCCGGAGCTCCGCCTCACAGCTGATCACTCTGCCCACGCCCACGGCTGCTGCCCAATGCCGCTGCTGAGAGAGAGAGAGAAAGGGGGGGAGAGAGAGATAGCAAGAGAGAGAAGAGAAAGAAAGCAATAGAGAGGCAGAAAGAAAACAAGAGAGAAAGAGAGAGAGATGAAAGGGGGGAGAGAGAGCTAGCAAGAGAGAGAAGAGGAAGAAAGCAATAGAGAGAGAGAAAGAAAGAAAGAGTGAGAGAGAAAGAAAGCAATAGAGAGAGAGGAGAGAGAGAGATGAAAGGGGGGAGAGAGAGATAGCAAGAGAGAGAAGAGGAAGAAAGCAATAGAGAGAGAGAAAGAAAACAAGAGAGAAAGAGAGAGATAGATGAAAGGGGGAGAGAGAGATAGCAAGAGAGAGAAGAGAAAAAAAGCAATAGAGAGAGAGAAAGAAAACAAGAGAGAAAGAGAGAGAGATGAAGGGGGGAGAGAGAGCTAGCAAGAGAGAGAAGAGAAAGAAAGCAAGAGAGATAGAAAGAAAGAAAGAGTGAGAAAGAAAGAAAGCAAGAGAGAGAGAGAGAGAGAGAGAGAGAGAGCAAGAGGGGGAGAGAGAAATGACTCTTGATTTAAAGCATATGGTAAAAAGCACCCAAATATTAAGAGAAAACCCCCCCAGCCGTTTGTGTGTGTGTGTGTGTGTGTGTGATTGAACTCTTGAACCATTTCCAATAGCTCACCTCTAATTGGAAATGGTTCAAGAGTTCACACACACACACACACACACAAGGGGGGAGGAGACAGGGATGGAAAAAGAGAAGATAATAATAGTAATAGATTTTGGTTTTGTTTTATTATTAATTTCTTTTAATAAAAAAAGAAGGTAATTTTTTTCTTATTTATTTATTTATTTATTTATTTATTTTTCTATGCCGCCCAGTCCCAAAGGGACTGTCGCTCAGACACTATGCTTTTCCGCCCACACCAAAAAAAAATTAGAGGGAACATTGTCTATAACCTGTATTAATTTTGATAATTATCCTTTTTTATTGTGCTGTATTTTGCTGATATCCAGGGACCCAAATGTTTGATTTTTGGCACTATCTTTATATTCAACAATGTTTCTAGTTTGGATTATTGTATGTGTGTCATGTTCTTTACTATCATTTTAGTTTTTTCCTTGTTTATTTTTAACCCTGCTATTTCACCAAGATTTTCTATTTCGCTAATCAAAACTGGTCCGGTTTCCAAGGGATCATCTAAAACGAAGGCCATATCATCATCAAACACTTGAGATTTATACTATTTTTTTTATTTTTAACCCTATAATTTCTCCGGTATTTCTAATTTTTATCAAGAATAATTCTAGAGCTAATATAAAGATTAAGGGTGCCAATGGGCATCCTTGACGTACTCCTTTTTCAATGTTTATTTTGGAAATGGTGGAAAATATCTTATCTGCCGCAGCTGTGAATGCGGAATAAATTTTTATTTATCTGAATGTGGAGAGAAAAGGATTACATCAGACTATTTATTGGTGAACTGTGGCCTTTGTGATATGATACTAGAAGATGAGGACTGTACAAGTGTTCTACAGTATTCTTTAAGAACTATTTTGCAGACTTACTGACTATTTAATAGATTCACAGTGATGATTTGTGGAATACCAGAATAGAACTGGAAAAATGTAGAGAATGGACAGCAAGAATTTTGAAAACATGACTGTGAGGAATAAATAATAAAGAAGAGTTGAAATAATAAGAAGAACATGTGGAAGAAGATTTGGTCAATGATAAAGTTGTCCAAATAAAAGAAGAAGTTTGTGAAAATAGACATGCAGAAGATAAATTTGAGCTTAATGTTTATTTGTATTTTATGGCTACTTCATTGTAATCTATAATAAAAGAGAGAAACAGAAGGAAGGGAATAAGATGAAGTTAATAGTTTAAGTTCTTTCTTTTTTGTAATTTGAAGAATGTTTGTTAGAAGAGAATTTTTAACATGGGTGATTAATGGTTATTTGGAATTTTAGGATGAACATATTTGGACTTATAAAAGGGATAAGTAAAAAGTAGGATATGATTATCATATTGGGACTTACAGTGGAAAATACAAAGAATAAAAGATTGTTATATTGGGCTCTTAAAAATAAAATAAAATAAAACGTGTAGGCTAGGAATATTATATTGGGATTTATAGTGGGGAAAATTAAAAAGAATAAGACATGATCATGACACTGGGATCTACAGTGGCAGAAATATAAGAAATAGCGTTTGATTATAACATTGCGATTAACAGTGGGGAAAATATATATAAATAAAATAGGGTAGGTCTGAGTTTTTTTTCTTTTTTTGTAATTTGAAGAATGTTTATTAGGAGAGAATTTCTAACAAGGGGGACTAATGGTTATTCAGAATTTTATGATGAATATACTTGGATTTATAGAAGGGATAAAATAAAACAAAGCATAAAATGGGGTTTGATTATTATATTGTAATTAACAGTCAAAAAATAAATAAAATTGGGTATGACTATTACACTGGGATTTACAGCGGAAAAATAAATAGAAGAGGACATAATTATTACATCGGCATTTATAGTGGAAAAACAAATAGAATAGGGCATGAATATAACACGGGGATTTACAGTGAAAAATAACAATAAAAAGAATATGGTAAAGAGAATAGGATGAGGAGGTAGGCTGGCGATATATTTGACTTGATTATTCTTTGATTAATGGGAATTTTTATTCATGATGCTGATTGACATTTGAATATTATATTTTAAGGATATGATTCTTAAGTTAATTATACTATGTTTGATATTTTTGATTTGTTGAAAAAATCCTAAAATGACACAACTGTAACATGAAAAATACAATATAATGAATAAGCAATGATAGAAGTTAATGTAATGTAATGTAATCTTAGCTTTTGGAATTTAAATAATTTTTGCTTTTCCCCTGTATTGTTATAGTTAGACATAAGTCATGAAACAGTTAATATGAATTGATATTCATTGTTTGAAGATAAGCAAATCTGGATTGTCTTGTTAAAGGCCATGTACTTATAAATAAAGGTTACAAAATATGAATGAAATAAGTAGAGATATATGGAAATGATAGAAGC
The DNA here is from genome assembly GCF_031021105.1 of Erythrolamprus reginae. Classification (NCBI taxonomy): domain Eukaryota; kingdom Metazoa; phylum Chordata; class Lepidosauria; order Squamata; family Dipsadidae; genus Erythrolamprus; species Erythrolamprus reginae. The sequence goes on from NC_091950.1 coordinate 84,931,833, forward strand.
GCTATGGCTTAGATTCATTAGGCAAGAAAAAACAGTTAATAGAAATTTAATAGCTAACAGTATTTAAATTTGAATAGAAAAGAAAACAATCTTGGTAATCCAGGTGGCAAAACTAGAAAAAGAGGTAGCAGGAAATAAAGGATGTATACCAAAAGTAAACAGAAATGAATTAAGAAATTTTAAAGGTTATATTTAGTGATTTATATTATATTGTAATATATTGAAGATTGAAGTGTATGATATCTCATGTATATGTGGAGAAGAAAAACCCCTTTTGATGAATTTCTTCCTACAACAAAATGAAATAGCACAAAGTCACATTTTCTTGAAATGTGCATACAGTGTTCCCTCACTTTTCGCGGGGTATGCGTTCTAAGACCGCCCGCGAAAGTTGAATTTCCGTGAAGTAGAGATGTGGAAGTAAATACACTATTTTTGGCTATGAACAAGCCTTCCCTTAACACTTTAAACCCCTAAATTGCGATTTCCCATTCCCTTAGCAACCATTTAGATTATTACTCACCATGTTTATTTATTAAAGTTTATTAAAAAAATTTTTTATTAAAGGCGGACGAAAGTTTGGCGATGACATATGACGTCATCGGGCAGAAAAAACTATGGTATAGGGGAGGGAAACCGCGAAGTATTTTTTAATTAATATTTTTGAAAAACCATGGTATAGACTTTCCGCGAAGTTTGAACCCGCGAAAATCGAGGGAACACTGTATTTCATATCTCCTGCTCTTATTTTTCCAAATTTGGTCACTGCTTTGTTTCTGCTAGTAATTTTTCTGGTCTTTCAAAAACCTGAAGGAAATGTGCTTTCTTGCATGTTCCCTTATACATGGATAACTTTCAAAACAAACAAACCAACAAATACTTCATTGTCATTGTACTGTATGTGTATACACAGTATACACATACAATGAAAGTCACATGATGCCCAGAGACCAGTCCCAACACGCATAACAATCAAGAAAAAAATTCCCTTCCCTGAACCGCCCAAACATCTACAAAACAGACCAAGTACAGTGGCACCTCTAGTTAAGAACTGAATTTGTTCCGTGACCAGGTTCTTAAGTAGAAACGTTTATAAGTACTGTAGAAGCAATTTTTCCCATAGGAATCAATGTAAAAGCAAATAATGTGTGCAAACCCATTAGGAAAAAAATAAAAGCTCAGAGTTTGGGTGGGAGGAGGAGAAGGAAGAAGATGAGGTGAGGGAAATCAAAATAGTCCAAAACTTTAAAGCTTAAAAAAAAAGAGGGACACTGAGGCAGCGAGGAGGAGCACGTGCCTCCCATACACCTAGTGCGAGGCTGCCTCCCATACACTGCGCCAGACAGAGAAACCCAGGGGGAATGGAAGGAAACTGGCCAGGCCTTTGTGCCGCTCTCAAATTTCCTGGGAAATTTTTCCAGTCTTGGGTTTTTAAGTAGAAAATGGTTCTTAAGAAGAGGCAAAAAAATCTTGAACACCCGGTTCTTATCTAGAAAAGTTCTTAAGTAGAGGCGTTCTTAGGTAGAGATACCACTGTAATACTGTCCAACAGCTCACTGATGGTGACTCTTTAGTTCATTGTTAAGTGCGAGTGTAGCTCTGGGATTAAAAACTATTCAGAAAAGTCATGGTCCGAGTTTTAATTGTTCTGTATCGTCTGCCAGAGGGCAACAATTCAAAAAGATTGTAAGCAGGATGAGAAGAGTCTCTGAGAATGTTATGTACCTTCCTAGAATAGAGAGATGTGGAGATATCATCCAGGACAATAACTGGAGTGTAATGATATTCTGGACAGTTTTAATACGAGGGTTGCCCAGAAAGTAATGCACCACATTTTTTTCTTCAACAATTATTTATTGAACACAAAGAAACTTATATAAAAGGAAGAATGATGTTTCTTCTACACTCCCTATTTTTCCACGTAATCTCTGTCCCATTCTATGGCCTTCCTCCAGCGAGACACCAGGGTGTGTATGCCCTGTCGGTACCACTCCTTGTTCTGGTCACAAAGCCATTTCTGAATAGTGCGAATCACCTCTTTGTCATCCTCAAAATATCTTCCGCAAATGGCATCCATTCAGATCCATGCAGATTCTCCATAAACTGTACACAAACGTTTGCGAATGTTCCCAAAAGTTTCTTTCTCCACAGTGAGAAATTCAATGATGACACGCTGCTTGTAACGTATATCACTTACAGGCGCCATTTTGAAACACTGCTGCAGCAACGCTATCTGTCTGAAGAAATGCAAAATTTACACACACACTCCTGACAATTCAAATACACTAATCCATCGCTACTTCACGGTTCATCTTTTGCGGATTCGCTATTTCACGGGTTTGTCAAAGGGGGTTTAAATCCATTAAAGCCATTAAAAGTTTTAAATCCATTAAAAATTCATAAAATTCTTCCACAGTACTACTGTACTCTATTAAAGAAACTGGTAGGATATCACATGTAGTTACAGCTGAGAAACATTATAGAATGACTGTTTAATGCAAAGGGTGGGTTTTAAAAGTCCAAATACTTGTTAAATACATTAAAAAATATCTTTCCTCTACTTCACAGAAATTCATTTTTCACAGGCAGTCTTGGAATGCATCCCCCGCGAAAAACAAGGGATCACTGTAATGTATATCTAAAGTAGCATGAGAAAATTTTTTGGGTGCATTACCTTCTGGGAGACCCTCGTAATTCTCTGTAGAGCTTTTTTACCCGCTACAGAGCTGCTCCCGTACCATGCAAGAATGTCATATGTCAGGCCACATTCAATGGTGCTGTGATAGTTAAGGACAGCAGTAGATGCTGAGATAAATTTATCTTCCTGAGAATTCTCAGGAAGTTACAGCCTCTTTTTGCCTTCTTCACATGCATGTTGACATTCATAGTCCATGAGAGGTCCTCTGAGATATACGTGCCCAGAGATTTGAAACTACCAACCTTCTCCACCTCCTCGCCATTTATGTGCAATGGTGAGTATACATCTTTCTTTCTTTCTCCTGAAGTCAATTATGAATTCTTTAGGTTTTTTGGTGTTAAGTATAAGATTATTTTCTTTACACCACAATGTCAGCCCTTGTGCTTCATTCATTCATGAACTCAATCTGTATAGTCTGGAGGACAGAAGGAAAAGGGGGGACATGATCAAAACATTTAAATATGTTAAAGGGTTAAATAAGGTTCAGGAGGGAAGTGTTTTTAATAGGAAAGTGAACACAAGAACAAGGGGACACAATCTGAAGTTAGTTGGGGAATGATCAAAGGCAACATGAGAAAATATTATTTTACTGAAAGAGTAGTAGATCCTTGGAACAAACTTCCAGCAGACGTGGTTGGTAAATCCACAGTAACTGAATTTAAACATGCCTGGGATAAACATATATCCATCCTAAGATAAAATACAGGAAATAGTATAAGGGCAGACTAGATGGACCATGAGGTCTTTTTCTGCCGTCAGTCTTCTATGTTTCTATGTTTCTATGTTTCTCTTTCTCTAAGCAGACTCATTGTTCTTATTAATGATATCGTATGCACTGCTTGAAAAGGAAACTAGTTGAAGTTGAATCTCTTTTTTTGGTAATGTAATTCAATGCAAAAATGTTAAACAATCTAAGAATTAAGATTACTGCCCAGTCCTTTTCTCAAGAAACACCTTCTAATGTTTTCCAATGAACACCTGAACCTGAAAGCTATTTATCAATATTGAAATTCCTATTATCAAAAGTGGGAGCAGTTAAGAGCCCCTTTAAAATGGATGGTATTGGTATTAATTATATTTTCTTCTTTTTTCCTTACCTTATGCTTTAGTTCCTTTGATTTATTATTCATGACTTCCTTTCTCGTCTATGTCTAATGCTGCTTACTGCCAACAATGTTTGAGCTATGTAATCATGTGTGTGCATAATTACAACAATGCACAGAACTTGCAGGAATAAGATTGCTAATTGACTACGTACTTTTGGTAAATCCATATGCATGACACAAGGAAACTGGTCTAATTTGCAGAAAGTTTAGGTGTCGCAACTCCTCCTTTTTATGTAATTGCATTTTTTGTACACACCCAGGTTGTCATAAAAAAAGGGGTAGGGATAATTTTTTTCAACCTTTGTAAAACCAGAAGGAGACTTTGAATGAGAGGCTCATTCTGTGAAAGCAGAAGAAGGAGAAAGTTTGGTCATTGTGAAGCTGCTGTCCAAGTAAGATAATATTGTTATTATTGTCATGAGCTTGCCTCAATGTAAAATTTGATTGCTGCTTGGGATTTGATCCCAATTTTTAAAATATTTCTTTGTGATCCAGATAGGTCAAAAGATGATTTGTGGGTGTTAATTGGTGGAAGATATTTTTCGTGGTGCAGATTGTTTTGGAAGGAAATATCTCTCAAGCCGTTGTAGAACACGATGTGCTATTTTCCCATTTGAGGAAGAAGGTTGATATAGCTGTCTTTAGGAGAGAGAATTAGAGGCTTGGAAGGAACACTTCAAGATGCAACAACCACATTCTAGTGATCCCTTATGAGGCAATGGATCTGCTGTTTTGTTCTGGGGTCATTGTTTTTTGTTATCTTCTTGTATGAATTCAGACACTTTTTATTTTATTGTACTTATTGGTTTTTGATTAGGTTTGTATGTTTCCTTTCTTTTAAGAGCTCAAGGTGGCCTACATAGAATTTTCTTCAATTTTCCCCCCAATGTAACCTTATGTGAGAAATTTTGGGGAAGCTGGGAGTAACTGAAGCAACAGGAGTAACGATGGAAAAAAGCAACGGAGCCATATTTATGAAATACGCTGCCAAGAAGTAGCTGATCTCATCAGCAGAACTTCAATCCTGATTGCAGGAAGCTCAGGAATAAGATATTAAAGATGATATTTTTAGATTAAAACACTTTATTGATGTTCGCTTCCTTGGTTTTGCTCTTTTATGAGAGCTTGACAATAGCTAGAGAACTTTGATAAGAACGTCCAGCTCTCATTCAGAAGCTCATTAATATGTCATCAGTGTACAATCTCTTTAAACCTTCTCCATCTTTTCCTTCCTGTTTGTACTCTGGACTGTTCTACCTTTATGGTAAGCAATAACCAAATTCCTGACCCATAATTTTGGTTGCTTATATTTCTCCTGTTATTTTGCTAGGCCTCCTAATACAGATTCTGATATCCTATGAGAAGGGTTACATTGGTCGAGAATTTATTTATTTTTCAATTTGTTTTTGTCAAGTACTTATTAGTAGTATACAAAGATATAAGAATGTTTATATACATGATACTAGTAAGAGAGAAACATTAGGACAGGGGACAGTAGGCAGGCTGGTGCACTTATGCATGCTCTTTACTGCAGTGATTTTCAACCTTTTTTGAGCCATGGCACATTTTTTACATTTACAAAATCCTGGGGCACACCACCAATCAAAGTGGCACAAAATGACACTCTAACACAGTTGAGGCTGAGGCTTCATCTAGTGGTGGCAACATTTACCTCCAGTCCTGACCAGGATTAGAAATCGAGACCATGGGGAGGAGTAGCAGCTTCAACTACTTGCCGTGGCCACACAATGACAAGTGCGTGGCAGCCCGAGCGGGGATTTTTCTGGGTGTGGCCTGCTATTGGTTCATCGCTAGTGGACAGGATGAATCCTAGAAGGTGATTTTTCAGTGAGCGTTCCCTGTGCCTCCACTCTTCCTGTGGCTGATAGCTGGAGAGATGTGAGGGGAATGTTTATGTTTGGATGAAGGCGGCTGGCGGTGGCCCGAATAAATGGCCTCCGCGGGCCATATCCGGCACGTTTTGGGAACCCATGTTTAATTTCCCCAGGGCACACCTGACCATGTCTCACGGCACACTAGTAGTGAGTGACAGGAAGGACGTTGTAGCAGATGATTTTATGGGCTATGGTTAGGTTGTGTTTAAGGCAATGTAGTTCTAAGCTTTCTAAACCTAGGGTTCAAAGTTTAGTTGTGTATTCTGTTGTGAGTGGAGGAGTGGAGGGCTCTTCTAGTAAAGTATCTGTGGACATTTTCTAGAGTGTTTATGTCTGAAATGCAGTGTGGGTTCCAGACAGATGAAATGTATTCAAGGATTGGTCTGGTGAAAGTTTTGTATGTTCTGGTTAGTAGTGTGAGATTACCAGAGCAGAGGTTACGTAGGATTAGGTTAATAACTCTTGAAGACTTTTTGGCGATGAAGTAGGGTTGGGCACTTGGATCATTTGATATGAGTATTCCATATCTTTAAGGGAGTGAGGGTTGTCTGCAAGGTCTTGTTTATTCAGCTTGCATTTGGTGTTCTGATTCTTTTTGCCAATGTGTAGGACAGAGCATTTTTTGGTTGAAATTTGGAGTTGCCAAATGTTTTATCATTCAGACACAAAGTCAAGGTCTTTTTGGAGAGTAGCTATATTATTGGTGGTGTTGAAAAGTTTTATGTTGTCGGTGACATTCAGGGGCTAAAGTCATTCAGTGAAATTCAAGTAGCCTGGAACCTGAATTTAATACCTTAATTCCTGTACCACACTGGTTCATTGTGTAAATACAGTCAATTGTGCTTTACTCAGTAAACCAATATTACATTAATATCTTTGCACAATGTGTGAGTTATGTTCTATTTACCCATCCAAGCTTGGAGTAGTACAAGGGTTGGCCAGAAAGTAATGAACCACATTATTTTCCTTCAACAATTATTTAATAAATACAATGAAATTTACACACGAGAAAGAATGATGTTTCTTCTACACTCCCTATTTTCCCACATAATCTCTGTCCCATTCTATGGGCTTCCTCCAACAAGACACAAGGGCAAGTATGTCCTGTTGGTACCACTCCTTGTTCTAGTGGTGAAGCCATTTCTGCACAGTACGAATCACATCTTCGTCATTGTCAAAATGTCTTCTGCAAATGGCATCCATTCAGATCCATGCAGATTCTCCATAAACTGTACACAAATGTTTGTGAATGTTCCTAACAGTTTCTTTCTCCACAGTGAGAAATTCAATGATAACACGCTGTTTGTAACGCACATCACTTATAGACACCATTTCGAAACACTGCTGCAGCAATGCTATCTGTCTGAAGAAAGGCAAAATTTACACATGTACTCCTGACAATTCAAATAATGTATATCTAAAGTTTTGCATTCGTACCATTACTGTAGGCTGAAAAAAATGTGGTGCATCACTTTCTGGGCAACCCTCATAGTTATAGAATATTGTCTTCTTTTCCATCATGTTACTTTTCATACTAAGATAGGGGAAAATAGATTAGGTTATCAATTGCCATCTCTTGCTTCTGTTGCACTTACCTTGTACATATATTTTCATGTGCCGACCCTGTGAGAAAGTTGAATCTGTAGAACAATAGCAGCTGTAACATTTACATTTTATAAATACTCAAAGATACCCATTTCAGCAATGTTGAAATAGTAGAAGTACAGTGGTACCTCATCTTACGAACTCCTCTTCTAACGAACTTTTCAAGATACGAACCCGGTATTTAAGATTTTTTTGCCTCTTCTTCTGAACTATTTTCACCTTACGAACCCAAGCCGCTGCTGCTGGGATGAAGGGGTTTCTTTCCCCCCCCTTTTTTGAAGAAAGAAAAGGGAGGGGCGGCTTGGAGGGGGAAAGACTTTGCATTAACAAAAGTAGGAGAACAGCGTGCTTACAGAGGCACTGAAACGGTGTCTTTTGAAGAAAGAAAAGGGAGGGGCGGCTTGGAGGGGGAAAGACTTTGCATTAACAAAAGTAGGAGAACAGGGTGCTTGCAGAGGCACTGAAAGAGTGTCTTTTGAAGAAAGAAAAGGGAGGGGCGCCCCCCTTGCCTTCCTTCCTTCCCACTCACCCTTTAGCCTTGCTTCTTCCACCCGCCCCCTTTAGCTGCTCCTCCCTGCCCTCTGTTTGGCTCCCTTCTAAAGTTTGGGATTTTCCTTAAGCATTTGCACGCATTATTTGCTTTTACATTGATTCCTATGGGAAACATTGTTTCGTCTTATGAACTTTTCACCTTACGAACCTCCTCCTGGAACCAATTAAGTTTGTATCATGAGGTACCACTGTGCAAGATTTAGTCTACCTACCATCATTTCTTCTTACTATGTGACCAGTCCATTTTCATTTCAAATCTTTTATTCTTTTGAGGGCATTGTATATTTTTGTTTGTTCTCTAATCCATGTGCAGTTCTTTCTATCTTGTGATGTGGAGCAAATATCTTTTCATGACTCTTTGCGACACTCATAGCTTTTGTATACATTGTGAGGTTGCACAGGCATTACATTATTATTCTACAGGAAACGTATAGAACGTATAGAATTAGTCAATGGATATTTTAATAAGCAGTTTTTGGCACAAGGGTCTTATAAATCAAGGGGAATAGCTATTCTTCTCAAAAATGACATTACAGTGATCCCCCGAGTTTCGCGATCCCGATCATTGTGAAAGGCTATATCGCAATTTTTCCACCCGATGACGTCACTCCCTTCCTTTCTCATCTTTCTTTCTCTCTCTCTTTCTCTATCTTGCTTCTTCCTCTCTCACACTCTCTTCCTCCCTCTCTCATCTCTTTCTTTCCTTCTCTCCCTTTCTCTATCTCTCCCCCTCTTGCTCTCGAGCGGCAAGCGAGCGGCCGGGCGGGCGGGTGATGGAGAAGCGGCAAGCGGCAAGCGAGCGGCCAGGCGGGCGGGTGACGGAGAAGCGGCAAGCGGCAAGGGAGCGGCCGGGCGGGCGGGTGACGGAGAAGCGGCAAGCGGCAAGGGAGCGGCCGGGCGGGCGGGTGACGGAGAAGCGGCAAGCGGCAAGTGAGCGGCCGGGCGGGCGGGTGACGGAGAAGCGGCAAGTGGCAAGGGAGCGGCCGGACGGGCGGGTGACGGAGAAGCGGCAAGCGGCAAGCGAGCGGGCCGGGCGAGCGGGTGACGGGCAAGCGGCAAGCGATCTTGGGGTTTCCCCTTTGCCTGGGCGGCGGGAAGACCCAGGGAAGGTTCCTTCGGCCGCCCAACAGCTGATCTACTCCGCAGCGCGGCAGCAGCAAGGAGCCGAAGATGGGGTTTCCCCGTTGCCTGGGCAACGGGGAAACCCCATCTTTGGCTCCTCGCTGCTGCCGCGCTGCGGAGCAGATCAGCTGTTGGGCGGCCGAAAGGTCTTCCCCGCCGCCCACACGCAAACTCCACCATCTGTGCATGTGCGGCCATGGAAAAAGGGGCGCGTATGCGCAGATGGTGTTTTTACTTCCGCACCACTACATCCCGAAATATCGATTATCGCGAGGGGTCTTGGAACGGAACCTTTGCGATAATCGGGGGATCACTGTAATATCTAATTGTTTCCTAGCATGATTTGATTGCTTATTTGTACCCTATAACTATCATTAAGTGTTGTACCTTATGAATCTTGAGAAATGTATCTTGTCTTTTTATGCACACTGAGACAGGGGTAGAATGGTTCTATAGAACCGGTAGCGACCCGCTGGTGATGTCACTAAACCGGGTTGGTCAGTACCAGTCCACGGGCACTGCAATTCTTTTTTTGAATTCTTTTTTCTTCTTCTGAGCATGTATAGAAGCTGAGTTTCTGGCCCTATGCATGTGGTCGCCATCTTGTTTTCAGCTTTCTTTCTTTTTTTAAATTTATTTTATTTAATTTTTTCTGTGCAGAAGCCAAGTATGTGCAGAAGCCAAGTATGTGCAGAAGCCAAGTATGTGCAGAAGCCAAGTATGGCCCTGTACATGCGGTTGCCATCTTGAGGAAACCAGCCAGTAAGTTAGTAAGTTAGAACCCAGTCTGCTTGGGTCCTCTCAACTTTTCAGTCGCACAAATGGTGAACGGCTGCAAAATGCCTTTCTCCTATTTACAGCTAGGCACCATTTTCTGCCTCCTTCCCATTTTTATTTGGTTTTCCTTCCCACCCTTAAAGCCCAGAACGAACAAAGACTTGCAACTAAAACCATACCCAACCATCCCCACTCTTCACTTCCTACTTCCTCTTCCTCCCTCTTTTACCTTCTCTTAAGTGCTTCTCCTCCTTACTCATATCATAGTTAACATAGTTAACAGATTGAAATTTTCTTCTCCACTCTTAATCTAATGGTGCCCCATCCTAAGATTATTATCTTCATTACTGCCTTCTGCCGCACGAATCCCAGCGACCAGTTAGGTCCCACAGAGTTGGCCTTCTCCGGGTTCTGTCAACTAAACAATGTTGTTTGACAGGACCCAGGGGAAGAGCCTTCTCTGTGGTGGCCCCAACCCTTTGGAACCAACTCCCCCCATATATCAGAGTTGCCCCCACCCTCCTAGCCTTTCGTAAGCTCCTTAAAACCCACCTCTGTCGTCAGGCAAGGGGGAATGGATACTTTCCCTCCCCCTAGGCTTATAAAATTTTATGTATGGTATGCAAGTATGTATGATTGGTTTCTAAATTGGGGTTTTAAATTAACTTAAATATTAGATTTGTTTACATTGTATTATTATTGCTGTGAGCCGCCCCGAGTCTGCGGAGAGGGGCGGCATACAAATCTGATTAATAAATAAATAATAAATAAATAAATTGTTCTATGTCTATTATTCTGTATTTTTAAAGATACCATCTTACTGCCATATTATAGGTATGCATTCTTTCCCTAGTGCTACCTCTACTGAAAAGATCTCTTTTCGTCCCCTGAGTATCCCACCAATTAATTTCCGATTATTATACCAAATAATCTATAGCTGTAGTTTAACTTCTTAGCCCATTTATTGTTTCTCCTGCTTTTAAATTCAAGGCATAGTGCTCCCTCCTCTTCCTTGAATTCTTACTTGCCCTTCATTTTTCTTAACTCCTATTCCAACTATAACTAAATATTCCACAGCAAATGAACATTTGATTACATAATTTGATAAAGAATATTAAATCGTAACTTTGGTTTTACATTAAATCCTTTGAGTTATTTCATAAAATACACCTTTACTTGTATCATTTATATTTCAATAATAAACCATAATACTTTCTTCAAAGATTATTTCAAATGTAAGTCTTTTAGAAAATGAGGGGAAGTAATAGTTATTCAAATTCATAAGTTTTCACATTATACCTTATTTCATACTTTTTGTTGTTGTATTCTATTTACCTTTAATAATACCAAGTGTGTATTGAACTTCAATTTGCATTTTGATCTAACAAACCAAACTTATATCAATCTATAATATAATTACCATTTATTTATACCTATAGTTATTTTATATTTCAGCAGCTTCTACCAATCACAAACTACTATTACATAATAGTGATAAGAGTATTCCTCTCTCCCCTTAAGAAAAAAACAGAAATCTTCCTTTTTCTTTAAGCTTGCCTTTTTCTTTCCTTAGCTTTTCTTCTTTTTTTTCCTCTTTGTTTTACTTTTGTATCCCCAATTTGAATTACTTAGTCATTTACCTTTTTAATGTTTATTGATATTGTAGATTTTCTTTCAACCTTCTTAATCCCTCTCCCCAACTCTCTTTTTAAAAATTTGTCGTATGAAATATCCATATCTTTGCTGATTTCTTTTTCTATCACTATTAAACTCAAAGGAATAATCACAAAAACCAGTATTATCATTAAACTTTTCATTTTTTATGTCTTCTTCTTTTTTTTCCACTGTCAAGATCAAAGTCTTTTTCTACCACCTTTTCTTCTTCTGTTTTCTTTTCCTTTTTTCTGACTTTTTGTTCTAATTCATTTTCTTTGTTTGTCATTATAGTTTGAATAGTTTTATTTATTTTATTTTATTTATTAATTTGTATGCTGCCCCTCTTCGAAGACTCGGGGCGGCTCACAGGATACAATATAAAACAGTGCATAAAGAACAAATCTAATTAATTAAAAAACTAAAAAGTTAAAAACCCAGTACTGTATATTAAAATCAATCAACCAATTCAATCACAGCCATACATCACATTTATTGGTCAGGGGGGTTTAGATTTATCCTTACTGACTTCTCATGTTTTTTCTTTTTCTGTTTTTATTCCATGTGCAAGTTCTGAAATGATTTTTATTTCTTTTAACTCTTCACAACAGTTTTTCAAAAAAGCTAGCAACTCTTCATAGTCATTTACTTTCATGTTAATCCAAGTCATAGTTCATAAATTTTCGCAATACGTCCAACTGTCAAAAAGTGTCTGTTTCACAATCTTTATGGTTATTTCCTTTTAGGTGAATTTAGATAAGGTATTTATATTTAGTATTTCATACATCAAAGTTCATTCCAAGTTCATTCACTCCAGTCCATTATTCAGTTTTATTTCTATTTCCTAGGCAGTCAACATAGATAGTTACTGGCTTAGTAACTTAATTTGATGTAAAATTTTAGAGTTTGTTGGTGCCTTCTGTAACTCAGTTTCCTTCTATTTAAATTCATTTGCATATTTTCTTGAGATTTTATTTCCAAATGGTTATACTGAAGGAAATAGTCTTTCATCACAGCATTATTCACTTCCCAAACATTCATTACGTCTATACATTTACCCAAATTATTATTAAAATATTTTAATTTCTCTTTACATTCCTTTAGAACCCTCTTTTTCGGTAAAATAGTTTCATTCAAACTCCATCTATAATGTAACACCCCCTTTAAATATCAAAATTAGATTATAATCAGAAAAGATTTTAGTAAAATGTCTTGAGGTGTTTGTTCATCTTTCCAATATTGTGCACAGATAATCCTCACTGCTGTTAAGACACATAATACCAAATACCTACTTCTCTTATCAATTTTTTCTGATATCATCCCTAATAAAAACAAGACAAAATTAAGAAGATATTTATTTTTATTTTTTTGCAATTTTTTCTGGTTTTTTCCTTCTATGCATGTGCTGAAGCTGAGTTTTTGGCCCTGTGCATACATTATCATCTTGTTTTTGGCTTTTTTGGGGGGGGGGGATATTTTTTTAAAAAAAATCAGCATTGTAGTGATGGGCTCCTATGGGTGCGGTCAGGTATGCAGAACTGGTAGAAAAAAAATGTTTTTTTTTCTTTTTTTCCCTTCTGGGCTCTGGGTATGTTTTTCCTATCGCAGTAAATGAGGTTGAATGTGTATAATTTTAGAAGAGTTGTGATTGCATGTGTGTGCATATACGTTATATAGTAGATAATGTATATTTTTGTGTGCCTATGTGTAATATGTATCTACACATATGGCATATATACATAGAATTAAATAGTATATTTTGCATGTTCAGTAATAGTATATACAGAAATTGTATCTCTTTGAGGTGAGGAGGGGCCAGGCACCTTAACCCTAACCCAAACCCTTGACGTGAGTGATAAATTAAAAATAAATAAATTTATTAGACTTGTATGCCGCCCCTCTCCGAAGACTCGGGGTGGCTCACAACACATTACCAAGCACAAATCTAATACTAAAAACAGTTATAAAACCCATTATAAAACAGTGATACCATCCATGGTCACGTTGGCCACCATTAAGCCAGTCACATGATCTTTAGGCCACTCCCAGTCACTCCCCCCTAGTCACATGGCTGGCAAGCCACACCATAAAATAAGCTACGGCCACAGTGTTGTAGTTATTTTTTTTTGCAGGTTGGATGAACGTCAAATTCAAAATTACAGGCCTATTTCTTTACTTAACACAGATTATAAAATCTTTGTTTCTATTATGGCAGAGAGATTAAAAACAGTTTTAAACATACTGATACACCCAGATCAAAATGGCCTCCTCCACAATTGTCCTGTTAGAAACAATACTAGATTAATAACAGACGTGTTAGAATATTATGAAGTAAGATTGGATAAATATTTAGCACTTCTCTTTATTGATGCTCAGGAGGCATTCAATAATATAAATTGGTATTTTATATTGATACAAATCAAATTAATACAATTCGGAGATAACTTCACTAAAGTGATAGAAAATATCTACTCTCAACAATCGGCCTCTATTTTGATTAATGGAGATATGACGGAGAAAATAAGTGTTGAAAAAAGAGTTAGACAAGGCTGTCTGATTTCCCCTCTCTTATACATCCTCTACGTAGAAATATTACTGAACAAAGTAAGAGCTAATCAAGATATTAAAGGCTTAAAAATTAAAGATGAATATTACCAAACTCAGGTCTTTGCAGACAACATTACTGAAAATCCATTACATTCGGGACCAAAATTACTAAAAAAGAGAAAATTTTGGGAAGGTAGCTGGGCTCAAGATTAACAAAAACAAAACAAAAATGTTAATTAAAAATTTGCGAAAAAAACATATAGAAGAGCTAGAAAAAACCATGGGAGTTAAATCGGAAAAAAAGTTAAATATTTGGGAATTTGGCTGTCAGCAAAATGTGCCTCAATAAAAGAGGACAATTATCAGAAACTATTAAAAGATATACAAAAAAAATCTTTCAAACTGGACCAAATTACAAATTTCTTTATTAGGCAGAATTTCGGCAATTAAAATGAACATACTTCCAAAAGTTCTTTACTTGTTTCAAACTGCCTCAATTAGGATGGAACAAAAAGAATTAGACAAATCAATTAGAAAATTTATCTGGAAATGGAAAAAAAACCCCAGAATTAAGTACACACAGTTGATTGGGGGGTATTCCGGGAGACGGATGCACCCGCCAATCAGCTTTTTTCTTATTTTCCGGCCCAAAAATGAAGGTGTGTCTTATACTCGAATGTAAAATAATGAACATGATGTTACGTTTTTGAAGCCTTTTAACAAGATGCCTATATTATTTCTGATTGTTTAGAATCTAACCTAAAAAGGTTACAGCATTTGGCCGGATAGGAAACCGTAATGATTCGCCTGGTGGAAAAGTTGTTCATTTTTCTCCTGTTTTCTGCACTGCTTGGATTCTTTCTTTCTGTTCAATGGCATGCAGAAATAACAGGTAAGACAATGGATCATTGATTATCTGAATTCAATTACGTATGTGTATGGGAGGGGACGTATATTTTCCAATAAAGTAGTTATAAAAAAGTAGGTAAGTATGACAAGGGAGTGGAACTGTGTGAACATTACACTCAGAAGGCAGAAGAAGGAAATAAGACTAAGAATAAAAGAGAGGGATGGGAATGTGTTGAAATAGAGGTCAAAATGCATTCAGAAGCGATGAGCTGTATCGCCTTTTGTAGTTCTGGACACGGGTTGATAGATGATAAGAGCACAGAATGTACTATGGATTCTGCTGCTCTTCATGTGGTTTTGAATAGCAAATAAGGCGAAACCTAAACAACTAAACTAAACAACTAAACTCTAAAGACACAATCATAGGTTTACAGACTTCTCAAACCGAAGTGTTAGTCACATGCTTCTCTAAATTGGCAATGACCAATAAGCTTGTCATCCTTTCAACTCTAAATAATGAAATCTGCTGCCACTGAAATGTACATTAAACTTAAACTTTCAGAGTTTCTTTTTAAAATAAATATTAAAGAATAACATAAATGACTAGGCAAAGAAAAAAAAGGAAAGTGGAAGGAAAATAAAACCTCAGTAAATTAACGGAAATTACAATTGTCTTAACAGGCTCAAGCTCAATCCAGACAAGACTGAGTGGCTGTGGGTACTGCCTCCCAAGGACACGTCCATCTGTTCATCCATTGCCCTGGGAGGGGGAATTATTGACTCCCTCAGAGAGGGTCCACAACTTGGGCGTCCTCTTCGATCCACAGCTAACTTTAGAAAACAGGTTCGCACAGGTTCGCCTGGTGCACCAGTTGCGGCCCTATCTGGACCGGGACTCACTGCTCCCGGTCACTCATGCCCTTATCACCTCAAGGTTCGACTACTGAAATGCTCTCTACATGGGGCTATCTTTGAAGAGTGTTCAGAAACTTCAAATCGTCCAAAATGCAGCCGCGCGAGCAGTTTTGGGCCTTCCAAAATATGCCCACATCTCTCCATCACTCCGTGAACTGCATTGGCTGCCAAATGGTTTCCAGACACAATTCAAAGTGTTGGTTATGACCTATTAAGCCCTACATGGCATAGGACCAGATTATCTCCGAGACCGCCTTCTGCCGCACGAATCCCAGTGTCTGGTTAGCTCCCACAGAGTTGTTCTCCTCAGGGCCCCATCAACCAGACAATGCCGGCTGGCGGGGCCTAAGGGAAGAGCTTTCTCTATGGGAGCCCCGGCCCTCTGGATCCAGCTCCCCCCAGAGATTCGCACTATCCCCACCCTCCTTGTCTTCCGTAAAAATTTGAAAACACGTTTATGTCGCCAGGCTTGGAGTCATTAGACCCCAGCCTCTGCCCAATGAATGTATCTGGTGTGAGAATAGGTGTGTGACTTTTTGATTTTAAATGTTTAGTTTTAAGAAATGTTTTAAAGTTATTAACCTATGAATTGGCCTAGCAAATAAACAAATAAATAAATAAATAAAATCAGTATTTCACTTATTACTTAAACATATAACATTAATCGTATCATTTTGAAAAATAATTTCAAGGCAAAAAAATTAAAAAGAAAGTCCTTAAAAACAGTAAGCAAAAATAATATTACATTCTAGTTTCCTTCCCAATATACCCAATCAGTGATTTCATTAAATTATTTATAAACATTGCAATAGCTTCTGCTTACTATCTTGACATCAACTCCAGTGGTACCTCTACTTAAGAACTTAATTCGTTCCATGACCAGGTTCTTAAGTAGAAAAGTTTGTTAAGTAGAAGCAATTTTTCCCATAGGAATCAATATAAAAGCAAATAATGCGTACAAACCCATTAGGAAAGAAATAAAATGGAGGAAGAGTAAGTCTGAATCCGACCGAACACTTGTAAGAGCTTTTATTAAGACCTACAAAGTGGTGCTCAAGGCGGCAAGATGTGCGTATCATGCTGCCTTGATTGCATCAGTGGAATGCCGCCCGGCCGCCCTGTTTAGGGTGACCCGCTCCCTTCTAAATCAGGGGGGAGTTGGGGAGCCCTTACAGGGTAGTGCTGAGGAATTTAACTCATTTTTCTCTGATAAAGTCGCTCGGATCCGGGCTGATCTCTACTCCAATTGCATAGCAGTATCGGCTGACAATGAGTCAGTCGAGGTGACTGGGGCTAAACGTCTTTTGTCCATCAGTCTGGGAGGAGTTTGACTTGTTGACACCTGATGAAGTGGACAAGGCCATTGGAGCTGTGAGTTCTGCCACCTGTCTGCTGGATCTGTGCCCCTCTTGGTTGGTTTCGGCCAGTCAAGAGGTGACACGGAGCTGGGTCCAGGAGATTGTCAATGCCTCTTTGGGGAGGGGGTCCTTTCCGGCCCTTTATAAAGAGGCACTTGTGCACCCCCTCCTCAAGAAGCCTTCCCTGGACCCAGTGTTTAATAACTACCGTCCAGTCTCCAACCTTCCCTTTATGGGGAAGGTTGTTGAGAAGGTGGTGGCGCTCCAACTCCAGCGGTCCTTGGAAGAAGCTGATTATCTAGGTCCTCAGCAGTCTGCATTCAGGCCCGGCTACAGCACGGAAACTGCTTTGGTTGCGTTGATGGATGATCTCTGGCGGGCCCGGGATAGGGGCTTGTCCTCTGTCCTGGTGCTTCTTGACCTCTCAGCGGCTTTCGATACCATCGACCATGGTATCCTTCTGCACCGGCTGGAGCGGTTGGGAGTGGGAGGCACTGTTCTTCAGTGGTTCTCCTCCTACAGTGCTTCTCCTCCTACCTCTCCGGTCGGTCACAGTCGGTGTTAGTGGGGGGTCAGAGGTCGACCTCTAGGTCCCTCCTTTGTGGGGTGCCTCAGGCGTCGGTCCTCTCACCCCTGCTATTCAATATCTACATGAAACCATGGGGCATGGGGTGAGGTATCATCCTTCTGCACCGGCTGGAGCGGTTGGGAGTGGGAGGCACTGTTCTTCAGTGGTTCTCCTCCTACAGTGCTTCTCCTCCTACCTCTCCGGTCGGTCACAGTCGGTGTTAGTGGGGGGTCAGAGGTCGACCTCTAGGTCCCTCCTTTGTGGGGTGCCTCAGGCGTCGGTCCTCTCACCCCTGCTATTCAATATCTACATGAAACCATGGGGCATGGGGTGAGGTATCATCAATACGCCGATGATACCCAGTTATACATCTCCACCTCATGTTCAGTCAACGAAGCAGTGGAAGTGATGTGCCGGTGCCTGGATGGGTGTCAACAAACTCAAACTCAACCCAGACAAGACGGAGTGGCTGTGGGTCTTGCCTCCCAAGGACAATTCCATCTGCCCGTCCATTACCCTGGGGGGGAAACTACTGACCCCCTCAGAGAGGGTTCGCAACCTGGGCGTCCTCCTCGATCCACAGCTGACATTGGAACATCATCTTTCGGCTGTGGCGAGGAGGGCATTTGCCCAGGTTAGCCTGGTGCACCAGTTGCGGCCCTATTTGGACAGGGAGCAGTGTTCCCTCTAATTTTTGGGGGTGGGTGGGCGGAAAAGTATAGTGTCTGAGCGACAGTCCCTTCGGGACTGGGCGGCACAGAAATAATAAACAAACAAACAAACAAATAAAAAACCCACCCTGTTTTGCCTCAGAGAATTTCAAAATAAAATACTGTACTGTGTGTCTATAACAGTGAGCTCATAATAGGGCAACTCTATCAATATCAAAATGCCACTTAAATAGTTGAGCTAGTTTCAAACTAGATTTTGATTTTATTTCTCTCTTCCTTACCCCCATTCTTTTTCTTTCTCTTTTCCTTCCTCTCTTTTTTTAATCTGTTTCTCTCTCTTCCTCTCTTCCTCTCTCTCTCCTTCCCTCTCACTCTTTCCCTCTCGGCTTCTGGGCAGGTTTGGAAAACTCTGAGTTGATGATGATTTTCAAGTGAGCGATTGCTCACTGCTCAGCTTAGAGGGAACTATGACAGGGAGTCATTGCTCACAGTCACTCATGCCCTCATCACCTCGAGGTTCGATTACTGCAATGCTCTCTACATGGGGCTACCTCTGAAAAGTGTTCGGAAACTTCAGATCGTGCAGAACGCAGCCGCGAGAGCCATCGTGGAGCTTCCAAGATTCGCCCACGTTTCTTCAACATTCCGTGGCTTGCATTGGCTGCTGATCAGTTTTCGGTCACAATTCAAAGTGTTGGTCATGACCTTTAAAGCCCTACATGGCAATGGACCAGATTACCTCCGGAACTGCCTGCTACCGCATGAATCTCAGTGACTGATAAGGTCCCACAGAGTTGGCCTTCTCCGGGTCCCGTCAACTAAACAATGTCATTTGGCGGGCCCCAGGGGAAGAGCCTTCTCTGTGGTGGCCCCAGCCCTCTGGAACCAATTCCCCCTGGAGATTAGAACTGCCCCCATCCTCCCTGTCTTTCGTAAACTACTCAAGACTCATTTATACCACCAGGCATGGGGGAGTTGAGATAGCTCTTCCCCCTAGGCCATTACAAGTTATGCATGGTATGTTTGTGTGTGTGTATGTTTGGTTTTATAATAGGGGTTTTTAGTTATTTTTTTATTATTGGATTGTACATGTTGTGTTTATTATTGTTGTTAGCCGCCCCGAGTCTGCGGAGAGGGGCATATAAATCCAATAAGTTGTTGTTGTTGTTGTTGTTGTTGTTGTTGTTGTTATTATTATTATTATTATTATTATTATTATTATTATTATTATTATTATTAAAAGCTCGGAATTTGGGTGGAGGAGGAGGAGGAAGAAGAGGAGGGGAACATTCGCTGCCCAAGGAAGAAGGTGAGGTGAGGGGAATAAAAAAACCCCAAAACTTTAAGGCTTTTTTAAAAAAAAGAAGGATTCTGAGGCTGCGAGGAAGAGAACACGCCTTCCATACATCTGGTACGAGGCTGCCTCCCATACACTGTGCCAGAGAGAGAAACCCAGGGGGAATGGCAGGAAACTGGCTGGGGCTTCGTGCTGCTCTCAAATTTCCTGGGAATTTTTTCTGGGCTCAGGTTCTTAAGTAGAAAATGGCACGTGAAGCCATATCTATGGGCATGCGAGCCATTGCCCTAGCTCAGCTCCAGTCCATATGTGCTTGCCGACCAATTGATTTTTATCTGGCCCCACTCATGCCACTCGTCCCCTCCCAAGAGTCTTCATGAGGCCTGCTTTGGATGCCAGGTAATAATAATAATAATAATAATAATAATAATAATAATAATAATAATTTATTAGATTTGTATGCCACCCTTCTCCAAAGACTCGTAAGTACAGAGCTCGTGTGGAGGCTCTGAGAGGGCTTTTTTGGCCTCTGGGGGGCCTCTGGAGGAGCAGGGGAGGCCATTTTCACCCTCCCTGGGCTCCAAGAAAGCCTCCGAAGCCTAGGGAGGATGAAAAATCGGCCTACCGGGCCCATTGGAGATTGGGAAATGGGCCATTCCTGGACTCCAGAGGCTTCAGAGAGGCCTGGAAGGCCCAAAATAGGTTGTGAGGGGTCGTGCACACATGCATGGGTGTGTGTGTGCACAGGGGACAGGGAAGCATGTGGGGAGTCATGTGCGCATTCACAGGGGGCATGGCATGCAGGACATTGAATTATGGGTGTGCTTTTGGCACCCAAGGAAAAAAAGGTTTGCCATCACTGCCCTAGGGTAACTCTCTCCACCCCTCCCCCAGTTTTATGCCACCTGCATGCCATCAGCAAAGCCTTAAATTATCATTTCAGCCAAAGGCCAAAACCTTAAGACAGTGTTTTCAAACTTTGGCAACTTGAAGATATCTGGACTTCAACTCCCAGAATTCCCCAGCCAGCATTCGCTGGCTGGGGAATTCTGGGAGTTGAAGTCCAAATATCTTCAAGTTGCCAAGGTTGGGAAACACTGCCTTAAGAGGTGGAGTGTACGGATGTATGCATTCAGTTATTCATTCATAGGTTTACTTTGAAGCATCCATGTTGGGGTTCCAGCTGGCTGGCTAATTGAGCCACACCCTGGCCATTTCACAGATGTCTGTAAGCAGCCTCACCCCATGCAGGCCCTTGCTTACAAAACTAAACACTAAGCGTGCCTGTTCCTGTTTTAGTAGTAGAGGAGAGAGCAAACAGATGAGAAGCGGAGAAACAATGTTTGGAGCTTGACGGCTATTGTAGGCAGGTGGGGTATCAATCATTTGCCCAACCAGAAGCTACAGTAAGTGGCATATCCTGGTGGGATTCTTGTCTGGAATTCCTAAGAGGTCATTAAGGGGCGAGTACAAACGCACTAGAGTGCCTTCCGTCCCCTGTCCTATTGCTCTCCTATATCTCCTATACCTTTCTTCGATTCCTATATCTCTTCTTCTATTTTTTCATTGATATGTTCTATTACTATATCTTCTTTTCTATTATTTCTTAGATATATTTTACTATGAGTATCTCCTCTATAACCTTCATCATGTATTTTACTATATGTATATAGATATACTGTATATCCACTAAAACCCTCATTGTGTATTGGACTAACTAACTAACTAACTAACTAACTAACTAACTAACTAACTAACTAACTAACTAACTAAATAAAATTTGGAGTTGGAGTTCAGCTTAAGCAACAACGCTTAAGAGCTGACTTTGGAGCTTGGCAGTAACCATAAAAGAGGCAATCACATGAAGGCAGCATCTCATGGCAGCTGGCACAAGAACATTTAGGAGGCAAAGGTTGTATGCTACTTAACCTTGAGACTTTTGTTTGAACTGAGTATAAAGGGCTGTGCATTAAAGGTGTATTTATAGCACATCAACTTGTAAAGCCTCAACTTGTAGACGTAGCCCATAGCGACATCCTGTGGTTGGACGGTATGTCCTGAAATAAAAAAAGCATTGTGTATAGATCTGCTACACTGATGTGTGTTCAGTGGTGGGTTTCAAATTTTGTTTACTACCGGTTTTGTGGGTCTGGCTTGGTGAGCGTGGCAGAGGAAGGATACTGTAAAATCTCCATTTCCTCCTGATCAGCTGGTAGAATAGATGGGGGCACGGCCAGTCAGAGGTGGTTGAACTATTCAAAATATTTGCTACCGGTTCTCCATAATTGGTCAGAACTTGCTAAAACCCACCTCTGATTCAGTCCTGGAAATACAAAGAACCTTCACAAAATTAAATGCTCGGAAATATCCCCATGATTTCATTTCTGTGTTGGAGGAAAAAGTAATTAGTTAATCTTATAGCAATTATTTCACACAACACTGTTCACCAGATGTAATTAAAATATTGATGAACTAAAATTCCCACTCAAACATGGGATACAGGATTGCAGATCTGATTTTTTTTTAAAAAAACTTACTTTATAAAATATATCTTAACAAAGTTTGATACTTTTCTTCTAGAGCAAAAAGAAGATTGGTTTGAAATACAAAATGATCGTAAAAACAGATTGAATTCCATCTGCCTGAGCAAGAATTTAAGAAATTTAACAAAAACGTTGAATGAACAGGTGACTAGACAACTCTTTGTGGATGAGAACTACAAATTTATCTATTGTGAGGTGCCAAAAGTAGGCTGTTCTAATTGGAAGAAAATTGTTTTGCTACTCACACTCAACATGAGCAGAAATGTCTTTGAAGTTAACCATAGTGAGATTCATAGAACAAAACTTCTAAAGCGGTTGAGTTCTTACTCACCTGAACAACAAAAAGAACTTTTGAACTCCTTTACAAAAGTGATGTTTACCAGACATCCTCTAGAAAGAATGGTCTCTGCTTACAGAGACAAATTATTGCATGATGAACCTTACTATGGCACCATATTGGCAAATGAGATTAAAGCCTTGTTTAGGAAGGACAAAAATTTTACAGCACGTGTGACTTTCCAAGAGTTTGTAAACTATGTTTTGACGAGGAAGAGTGACAATTTGGATGTACATTGGAAACCAATGTTCCAGTTGTGTGATCCCTGCAATATTCAATATGACATTCTGGGAAAGTATGAGACACTGGATGATGATGTCTATCAAACTCTCAGAAGAATCAGAGTTTCAGAGATGGTCCATTACCCAGACAGTAGATTGTATAAACAAAGGACAAATGAGAACCTCACTACCCAATATTTAACACAACTGGACTGGAATCAAATACAGAAAGTCGTGGAATTTTATCAGATAGATTTATCTTTATTTAATTACACTTTTAATGTTGAAATGAAAATGACATTTTCAGGTTAAGGCATACCTTTATTTTTTGGATACCTTTCTTAGATGAAATATCTTTTAGAAAAAATACATTTGTTTCAGGTGGCTATCTGTTTCTAAGTTGCCTCCTTAAAGATGTTTACTTGGCGTCTCCAGTGACTTCATTTAGAATGTCAAATATTTTGTTTCATTATTCTGTAAATTTGATTTTACTGGTAACTTGCCTTATTTTATCACAACTGGACCATGCTTTGCTATGTATTTATGCATCACACTAACCTTTACCACAAATCAAAGTGTCTGGATCTATCCTTTGCATTAGGTAAAAAGCAAGAAAATCACAGTTCAAACAGCTGTATGAACCTTGACATTGAGCACTTGAAATTTGTTTCCAGTTTATGTCTTGTGTATTGAATATGACTAGCATGCAAGAACATGTTGTTTATATGCTTTCACAAGCATTCACCAGATTCTGTCTCTGTTTGTATTTGATATTTTGTTTTCATGTGTCTATCATTTCATGTGTCTATCTTACTAGTATCATGTATATAAACATTGTTATATTTGTATCATATTTTTGCTGATAATGAAAAGGAAGGAAGACTACTATAGATCTATTTCGGGCTTATTTGCCTTCATCAGGTAGCTACATCCTTTATATTTTGTTATATTTTTATATATTACCGATACGTACTTGACAAAACAAACAAAATAAAAATAAATAAATATGAATTTTGTGCTTCTCAAAAAATAAATTCGCCTTGAAATGAATCTTGCCATGTGGGGTGGGCTTTGCATGGAAAATGCAATGTAGAAATTTGTGGATAGGCTATGGTGATATTAATATTAATATCCTATTAATAACATATATCAAATATATTTCTTTCCTCTTCTCCCTTTTCATCCTTCACGCATCCTTCTGAACTTCCACAAGAGTCTCTAACTTTTTTAAATGATTTTTATTATTTTTTCCTTTAAAAACAAACACATGTACAACATTAAAACATACAAATATATTTCATTTCATTTCATTTCATTTTATTGGATTTGTATGCCGCCCCTCTCCGTAGACTCGGGGCGGCTAACAACAGTAATAAAAACAACGTGCGACAATCCAATACTAAAAACTAAAAACTCTTATTTTAAAACCAATCATACATACAAACTTACCATACATAAATTGTGGAAGCCGAGGGGGGAAAGAATATCTTAATTCCCCCATGCCTGACGACACAGGTGGGTTTTAAGAAGCTTGCGAAAGGCAAGAAGGGTGGGAGCTATTCTAATCTCTGGGGGGAGTTGGTTCCAGAGGGCCGGGGCCGCCACAGAGAAGGCTCTTCCCCCGGGTCCCGCCAAACGACATTGTTTAGTTGACGGGACCCGGAGAAGGCCAACTCTGTGGGACCTAATTGGTCGCTGGGATTTGTGCGGCAGAAGGCGGTCCCGGAGATAACCTGGTCCGATGCCATGAAGGGCTTTATAGGTCATAACCAACACTTTGAATTGGGACCGGAAACTGATCAGCAACCAATGCAGACTGCGGAGTGTTGGTGTGACATGGGCATATTTAGGAAAGCCCATGATTGCTCTCGCAGCTGCATTCTGCACAATCTGAAGTTTCCGAACACTTTTCAAAGGTAGCCCCATGTAGAGAGCGTTACAGTAGTCGAGCCTTGAGGTGATGAGGGCATGAGTGACTGTGAGCAGTGACTCCCGATCCAAATATTTTATATACATAAAATAAAGGAAAAACATAAATTGATTAAAATTCTTGCAACATTTCTGTTTCAGTGTTATATATTTTTCATTTCTATCCCTCTACATATTTTTTTAGAAACATTTTATTAGATATATACATATTAAAAACAAAGAGAACAAGACATTGTATTTTTCAACTTATAGTTACAGTTGTAGCATGTCTGTTGTAGGACAATACAACACATACCCCTGGCCCTCCCCACTCCAAAACTGTATCTTCGACAGTTTATATTTTTTGTAATTCTATGGTCTATAGCAACAGCATATTTATCAGTGTAACATTAGTAATAATAAAATAAAATATTAGTTACAGTCTTAATCATTTATATCCTTATTTTTACTTATACTTCTACTTATCTCTCTACATATTTTTATATATCCATTTACAATTCCCAGTTGTTTCTTTATGTTTTCTAGATATTGTGTTTCATATATTCTTATGTTGAAAGTACAAGGAGAGGTTGCAGGAACTGAGCATGGCTAGTCTAGCAAAGGGAATAATCAGGGGAGACACAAGATAGCAGTGTTGAGGGGCTGCCACCGAGAGAAGGGAAAGTCAGGCTGTTTTCCAAAGCACCTGAAGGCCAGACAAGGAATAATGGATGGAAACTGACCAAGGAAAGATTCAACATGGAAATAAGGAGGAACTTTCTGATGGTGAGAGCGATCAAACAGTGGAATAGCTTGCCTGCAGAGATTGTGAGAGATCCAACATTTGGGAATTTCAAGAAGAAACTGGACTGCCAATTGTCCGAAATGGTATAGGGACTCCTGCCTGAGTGGCCGTGGGGGTTGGACTAGATCAGTGTTTCCCAACCTTGGCAACTTGAAGATATTTCGACTTCAACTCCCATAATTCCCCAGCCAGCAAATGCTGGCTGGGGAATTCTGGGAGTTGAAGTCCAAATATATTCAAGTTGCCAAGGTTGGGAAACACTGGATTAGATGATCCACAAGGTCCCTTCCAACCAGGGGTGGGCTACTGCCTGGACAGGGGGAAATGCAGTGGGGTAGTGAAAATGGAGCTCCACCCCAGAGCCCCCAATTTGCACTGAGAGATGTTGAAAGAAAATGCAGGGCATCCTGTATAAGCCATGCCCACAATGTGGTAGTAAAAAATTTGGTAGCCCTTCACTGCTTCCAACTCAAACAAACAAACAAACAAACAAACAAACAAACAAACAAACAAACAAATAAATATTGTATTTCTTATTTATATCATTATAGTATTTTACATACATTTTTATTTATAACAACAACAACAACGAGTTGGAAGCGACCTTGGAGGTCTTCTAGTCCAACCCCCACTTAGGCAGGAAACCCTATACTACTTCAGACAGATGGTCATCCAACATCTGCTATAAAACTTCCAGTGTTGGGGAATTCACAACTTCTGGAGGCAAGCTGTTTTATTGATCAAGTGTTCTGACTGTCAGGAAATTTCTCCTTAGTTATAAGTTACTTCTCTTCTTGTTTCCACCCATTGCTTCTTGTTCTACTCTCAGGTGCTTTGGAGAATAGGTTGACTCCTTCTTCCTTGTGTAAAGTGACCAGATTTGTACACTAGTAAAGAGGGACACCATTGACAGGAGGAGGGACCTGCAGATCTATTGCTGTAGTCACATGATGTTCATTCTGAATGTTTCATGACGTTCATGACAATACGTACTTGACAAAACAAATAAATAATAAAATAACGTTTCCCAGCCACCTTTTCAGTTCCTTGTTCCAGTAAAGGGCTGCAAAATTGTTTACTGCCACACTGTGGGTTGCTTTGTGGGTTGCCTGGCTGTGGTCCAGCCCTCGAGAAGGGTGGGGGCACCTTTTGCCAGGAATAGCTGACAGCGGCCCTTCCTCAGCCTTGCAGTTGCAGCTGACCTGCACTGGATCTAGCCCAGCTAGAGACAGGATGAGTGTAGCTCCAGGGCCTCCTGAGCATATATTATTATTATTATTATTATTATTATTATTATTATTATTATTATTATTATTATTATTATTATTATGTCAGTACAACACAGCAAACGAGATCACTATGCTGGATTTTATATTTCATCACCAGTCGGGCGCTTCCCAAGCACCTAGGACTGCGTGTTGTAGTGGCAAATTATGTTTGCCGATCCCAGTAAAGCAGCCTTTTGCAATTGACAGATGGAGATTTTGTCAATTCCGATGGTTTTCAAATGTCCGCTGAGATCCTTTGATACTGCGCCCAGTGTGCCAAGTACCACTGGGACCACTTTCACTGGCTTATGCCAGAGACGTTACAGCTCGATTTTTAGACCTTCATATTTCACTAATTTCTCTAGCTGCTTCTCCTCAATTCTGCTGTCTCCTGGGATTGCGATGTCGATGATCCATACTTTCTTTTTCTCCACAATCAGGATGTCTGGTGTGTTATGCTTCAGAATTCAGTCAGTCGGAAGTCTGAAGTCCCACAGTAGTTTTGCTTGCTCATTTTCTACCACTTTTTAGGGCTTATGATCCCACCAGTTCTTTGCCACTGGTAAATGGTAGTTCTGGCACAAGTTCCAGTGGATCATCTGTGTCACAGCATCATGTCTATGCTTGTAGTCAGTCTGTGCGATCTTTTTGCAGTAGCTGAGTATGTGATCGATTGTTTCATCTGTTTCTTTACAGAGTCTGCACTTTGGATCGTCTGTTGATTTTTCAATTCTGGTTTTGACAGCATTTGTTCTAATGGCATTATTATTATTATTATTATTATTATTATTATTTATTAGATTTGTATGCCGCCCCTCTCTGTAGACTCAGGGCGGCTTACAACAGTGATAAAAACAATACATAATGACAAATCTAATAGTTAGAATCTAAAATAACAATAATACATTTAAAAAGTCTAAAAAACAAGGAACCCCAATATATAAAAACATACATACAGTCATATCATGCACAAAAACTACATAGGCGGGGGAGATGTTTCAGTTCCCCCACGCTTGATGACAGAGGTGGGTTTTAAGGAGTTTACGAAAGGCAAGGAGGAATATTTCCCTTCTTCCTCTCAAGAAGATTTCATATCTGGTGAGATTTGGTCTATACAAAGTCCATAATCATTCATCCAGATGTGGTTTCCTACAATAAGGTGACCAAACGTCCTGCTTTCCGCGGGACAGTCACGCTTTTTCATAATCTGTCCCGCGTCCCGCACCTTTTCAGAAATGTCCCGATTTTCTTCCTTCCTCCCTCCCTCTCCCTCCCTTTCTCTCTCTCCTCTATGGTGCCAGTGGAAGGAAACAGTGAAGCCTCTTTGGGTCATCCTGGGTGGGTTGTACTTCCTGTGTCTCCCACTTCAGGGTAGGCCTTGCACTTGCAATGAGCTTTTTGAAGAATTCTTCTTCGGAACCGAGTGAGGGGATCTGGCTGCGGCAACCCGTTACTGAGGCCATGCTCGCAGGACACAGCCTGGCAGCCTGTACATCGCGGAGAGGTGAGGGCGCCCCCCGGAGAGAAAGGGAGGGAAGGTGAGAGAGAGAAAAAATAAAGATAATTTTTTTCCCTCCCCCCCACCTGCCAATGGTGTCCCGCCTTAGCAATGTAAAAATCTGGTCACTTTATCCTAGAAGGTCCATAATCATTCATCCAGAGGGGGGTTCCTAATGGTTCAGACCAGCTCTATAGAACCATTAGTAACATGACAACGTGGGTCATTGAAATCGTTCTCTCAGCGGCACTGTAGGTGCCACCATCTTGTTTTTTGCTTCTGTGCATGCACAGAAGCTTGTTTAAGTGAACCGACATTACCTGAATCTGGAACACCACCCCGCCCGCATTCAGGCACAAATTAACATTTCAATTAATAATAGAAGTTTAAATAAATCCAGAGCATACCCATAGAAGAGAAGAATGGGGTGGGAATCAAAGAGAAGCAATCTAAATGCTTTCTGTATAGTATCTTTTTTGCCAATAGCACCACCTAACGGTAGCATTTGATTTTTGCGGTATTCACTATAAAGAAACGTGAGCAGCCCATCTCAAATATGTCTTTATGTTTCAAAAGGCAACTGAATTTCTTTGTTTTTCTTTGAAGATGTTTTGATTCTCATCCAAGAAGCTTCTTCA
The DNA here is from genome assembly GCF_031021105.1 of Erythrolamprus reginae. Lineage (NCBI taxonomy): Eukaryota > Metazoa > Chordata > Lepidosauria > Squamata > Dipsadidae > Erythrolamprus > Erythrolamprus reginae. Next base: position 84,960,664 of record NC_091950.1, read on the forward strand.
GTTCTAAGAAAGTCCAGTTGCCTATGAATAAAATTCCTTTGGGGCAACCATGACCTGAATCTCCATAGACACTGAGCAACTTGTCTGATTATCTGAAAGTAGGCTGAAGCATCGGGGCAGAACATTGCAAAACATATTGTTCAGCAAAAGAGCGACACAAAGGTGTGTACATTCTTCTTTATTTATTCATCTTGTTTAGAAACATAGAAACATAGAATATTGACGGCAGAAAAAGACCTCATGGTCCACCTAGTCTGCCCTTATACTATTTTCTGTATTTTATCTTAGGATGGATATATGTTTATCCCAGGCATGTTTAAATTCAGTTACTGTGGATTTATCAACCACGTCTGCTGGAAGTTTGTTCCAAGGATCTACTACTCTTTCAGTAAAATAATATTTTCTCACGTTGCTTTTGATCTTTCCCCCAACTAACTTCAGATTGTGTCCCCTTGTTTTTGTGTTCACTTTCCTATTAAAAACACTTCCCTCCTGGACCTAGTTTAACCATTCAACATATTTAAATGTTTCGATCATGTCCCCCCTTTTCCGTCTGTCCTCCACACTATATAGATTGAATTCATTAAGTCTTTCCTGATACGTTATCTGCTTAAGACCTTCCACCATTCTTGTTGCCCGTCTTTGGACCCGTTCAATTTTGTCAATATCTTTTTGTAGGTGAGGTCTCCAGAACTGAACACAGTATTCCAAATGTGGTCTCACCAGCACTCTGTATAGCGGGACCATAATCTCCCTCTTCCTATATATTGAGAGAAGCTGGATTGGAAGAACATGAGCACCTTTAAATTGGATGATGGAACACCCATAACTTTTGTTATACTGACGAGAAACAAACAAATGAAGGCACGTATGGCAACAAGACTTACTTGCTGAAAACGAAGACATTAAATGGATAACCAGTGTTTGCCTTTTAGGTTTGACAATTGATAGTAAAGGAACCAGCAGTGAAGAAATATGCAATAAACTAGATAAGGTAAAATGAGAGGCTTGGGAAAAATATTCAAATGCTATATGGTTAAAGATGCTGGAGCTGACAGCCTGGGGTTTAAGACCCAAGCTCCATACAATGGGGTAAGTGGCCATTACTTGCTCCAGTTCCTCCACCTTGTACAGTGCTTCTCAACCTGGGGGTTAAACAATTGTTTCACAGGGTATTAGGAAATAAAGCTTCTATTCTGGTGTCTTGGAACATATTTTTGGAACATATTTTTACAAACTGACCAATCAGATGTTTACAGTGGGGATGTCCCTCTGACTTAAAGCTCAGTTGGGAGATTGGCGGTAGAGTTATGGTTGGGGGTCACCACAACATCGAGGAGCTGTATTAAGGGGTTGCGGCATTAGAAAGGTTGAGAACCACTGATTAGCAGTTCAAAAGTGGGAAAGTGTTCTGCCGGGCTCTCTGGTAGAAGTCTCCTGAAAATTCAAGGATACAAATTTCAGACACACACACTTTTGAAAATTCAAAACAATGTTCTTTATCCCAAAATTCAAAATAAACGCACTCTTTTTGTATTGCAAAGAGCACTCTTCCCAAAACAACCAGATAGTCTGTACAATTTCCCTTAAGCAGTCATTAAGTACTTAGCCAGCAGCTGTGGAGTAACTTCACACCCCTTCTTCTTCCAACAAAGGGAGACACACACACACGTTGCTCTGCTTTGGTTTCAAAGGCGTGAAAAAGCAACAAAGTCCAGCACACAAGATTCCTGACAACTGCAAACAGATATTCTTCTACAATGGCCAAACCCACATGCTGCTATTTATAGCAGCAGCCCTAATTACTGTAGCCCCACCCAAACACAGGTGGCCTCCCTTATTTCCTATAATATATTCTTACTTGGTCTCTTCTACGCATAATGCCGATGATACCCAGTTATACATCTCCACCCCATGTCCAGTCAACGAAGCAGCGGAAGTGATGTGCCGGTGCCTGGAGGCTGTTGGGGCCTGGATGGGTGTCAACAAACTCAAACTCAATCCAGACAAGACGGAGTGGCTGTGGGTCTTGCCTCCCAAGGACAATTCCATCTGTCCGTCCATCACCCTGGGGGGAGAAACATTGACCCCCTCAGAGAGGGTTCGCAACTTGGGCGTCCTCCTCGATCCACAGCTCACATTAGAGAAACATCTTTCAGCTGTGGCGAGGGGGGCGTTTGCCCAGGTTCGCCTGGTGCATCAGTTGCGACCCTATTTGGACCGGGAGTCACTGCTCACAGTCACTCATGCCCTTATCACCTCGAGGCTCGACTACTATAACGCTCTCTACATGGGGCTACCTTTGAAAAGTGTTTGGAAACTTCAGATCGTGCAGAATGCAGCTGCGAGAGCAATCATGGGCTTTTCCAAATATGCCCATGTTACACCAACACTCCGCAGTCTGCATTGGTTGCCGATCAGTTTCCGGTCAGAATTCAAAGTGTTGGTTATGACCTATAAAGCCCTTCATGGCACCGGACCAGATTATCTCAGGAACCGCCTTCTGCCGCACGAATCCCAGCGGCCAGTTAGGTCCCACAGAGTGGGTCTTCTCCGGGTCCCGTCAACGAAACAATGCCACTTGGCGGGACCCAGGAGAAGAGCCTTCTCTGTGGCGGCCCCGGCCCTCTGGAACCAACTCCCCCCAGAGATTAGAATTGCCCCTACCCTCCTTGCCTTTCGTAAGCTACTCAAAACCCACCTCTGCCGCCAGGCATGGGGGAATTAAGACCTCTTCTCCCCCTAGGCTGATACAACTGTATGTATGGTATGTTTGTACGTATGTTGGTTTTATACATTAGGGGGTTTTAAGTTAGTTTTTAGTATTGGATTTTTACTGTATATTGTTTATGACTGTTGTTAGCCGCCCCGAGTTTTCGGAGAGGGGCGGCATATAAATCCAATAAATGAAATGAAATGAAATGAAATAATTCTGCGCTTGCGTGGCTCCAACATGTCATCATCTGAAGCTATAGAAGATAAGGAAGATTGACTACCTTGGCTGTGTGCCAAGCCCTCCTCTGCCGAGTCACTCCCACCTTCTTCTTCGTTCGAGGAAACTAAACTCTCAACTGATTCTGTCGGCAGTAACACAGGCCTGTGACATGTTGAAGTTTCCCCTGCATCCACCTCCCCATTTCCTGGGGCAGGAGCTGGGCCAGAGCCAACCACAACAGAAAGTAACAGTGTTCTGTGTGTCTTTGTAGAATATCCATACTAGCCATATGACCACAGAAATTGTCTTCGGACAACACTGGTCCCCTTGGCCAAGAAATAAATGAGCACCGTGCCCTAGAGTCATATGCAACTGACAGGAAAACTTTTACATTTTTGGTGTGATGTGCTATACTTACAAACAACAGAATTCTGCAGCAATGGTTTTCCCTGTGACATTCTTTGAAATTAATAACTTAATAACCATCTCACTGAGCAATGGAAAGCCTGGGTTCACTTGTGATTGTAAATCAAGGATTGCCTATATATCGAATATGCACAGAATGTATTTTCAGTTTTCTAGTAATTGACCACTAGAGGGCAGAATCGGACCATTCTATGTATAATTGGAAGAATTTGTTTAAATTACCTTAAATCATTGGACTACCCAGTGCTCTTCTTCATACCTCTTCCTCCAGTTTTGCAGAACTATTTCCCACCTTGCAAAATGGAAGGGAATAGGAAGTGACCTTGAGATTCTATATAGTATATACTATGGCATTTATTTATTTATTTATTTATTTATTACTTAGATTTGTATGCCGCCCCTCTCCGAAGACTCGGGGCGGCTCACAACACGTGGAAACAAATCATAAATAATCTGACAATTTAAAATATTAAAGATTAAAAAAAAGACCCCATATACTAACAGACATACACACAAGCATACCATATATAAATTAAACATGCCCAGGGGAAGATGTTTCAGTTCCCCCATGCCTGACGGCAAAGGTGGGTTTTAAGGAGTTTACGGAAGGCAGGAAGAGTAGGGGCAGTTCTAATCTCCGGGGGGAGTTGGTTCCAAAGGGCCGGTGCCGCCACAGAGAAGGCTCTTCCCCTGGGGCCCGCCAACCGACATTGTTTAGTTGACGGGACCCGGAGAAGGCCCACTCTGTGGGACCTAATCGGTCGCTGGGATTCGTGCGGCAGGAGGCGGTCTCGGAGATATTCTGGTCCAATGCCATGAAGGGCTTTAAAGGTCATAGCCAACACTTTGAATTGTGACTGGAAACTGATCGGCAGCCAATGCAGACTGCGGAGTGATGGTGAAACATGGGCATACCTAGGTAAGCCCATGACTGCTCTCGCAGCTGCATTCTGCACGATCTGAAGTTTCCGAACACTTTTCAAAGGTAGCTCCATGTAGAGAGCATTACAGTAGTCGAACCTCGAGGTGATGAGGGCATGAGTGACTGTGAGCAATGAGTCCCGGTCCAGATAGGGCCGCAACTGGTGCACCAGGCGAACCTGGGCAAACGCCCCCCTCGCCACAGCTGAGAGATGCTTTTCTAATGTGAGCTGTGGATCGAGGAGGACGCCCAAGTTGCGGACCCTCTCTGAGGGGGTCAATAATTCCCCCCCCAGGGTGATGGACGGACAGATGGGATTGTCCTTGGGAGGCAAAACCCACAGCCACTCCGTCTTATCCGGGTTGAGCTTGAGTCTGTTGACACCCATCCAGGCCCCAACAGCCTCCAGGCACCGGCACATCACTTCCACCGCTTCGTTGACTGGGCATGGGGTGGAGATGTAAAGCTGGGTATCATCCGCATATTGATGATACCTCACCCCATGTCCTTGGATGATCTCGCCCAGCGGTTTCATGTAGATGTTGAATAGCAGGGGGGAGAGGACCGACCCCTGAGGCACCCCACAAGGGAGAAACCTAGGAGTCGACCTCTGACCCCCCACTAACACCGACTGCGACCGGCCAGAGAGGTAGGAGGAGAACCACTGAAGGACAGTGCCTCCCACCCCCAACCCCTCCAGCCGGTGCAGAAGGATACCATGGTCGATGGTATCGAAAGCCGCTGAGAGGTCAAGGAGCACCAGGACAGAGGATAAACCCCTGTCCCGGGCCCGCCAGAGATCATCCATCAACGCGACCAAAGCGGTTTCCGTGCTATAACCGGGCCTGAAACCCGACTGCCGGGGACCTAGATAATCGGCTTCTTCCTAGGACCGCTGGAGCTGGAGTGCCACCACCTTCTCGACAACCTTCCCCATAAAGGGAAGGTTGGAGACTGGACGATAGTTGTTAAGCACAGCTGGGTCCAGGGAGGGCTTCTTGAGGAGGAGGCGCACAAGCGCTTCTTTATAGAGTGATGGAAAAACTCCCCTCCCCAAGGAAGCGTTGGTAATCTCCTGGGCCCAGCTCCGCGTCACCTCCCTGCTGGCCGAAACCAACCAGGAGGGACATGGATCCAGTAAACAGGTGGCGGAACTCACAGCTCCAATGGCCTTGTCCACTTCATTAGGTGTCACCAGATCAAACTCTTCCCAGACAGGTGGACAAGTACGTGCCCCAGTCACCTTGACTGACTCGTTGTCAGTCGACTCTGTTTCACAATTGGAGTCGAGGTCGGCCCGGATCCGAGCGACTTTATCAGCGAAAAACGTGTTAAAATCCTCGGCACTACTCTGCAAGGGCTCCCCAACTCCCCCCTGGTTAAGAAGGGAGCGGGTCACCCTAAACAGAGCGGCCGGGCGGGATTCTGCTGATGCAATCAAGGCGGCATGGTACGCGCATCTTGCCGCCTTGAGCGCCACTTTGTAAGTCTTAATAAAAGCTCTTACAAGTGTTTGGTCGGATTCAGACCTACTCTTCCTCCATCGCTTCTCTAGACGTCTCTTCTGGCGTGTCAACTCCCGGAGCTCCTCGTTGAACCATGGAGCTCTACGGGGTCTAGCGCCTCGGAGAGGTCGCAAAGGCGCAATCCAGTCAAGAGCCTCCGCTGCGGCCTTGTTCCAGGCTTCCGCAAGAGACTCTGCCGAACTGTGGACAAGTGCCTCTGGTATAACCCCAAGCGCCGTCTGAAAGCCCTCTGGGTCCATCAGGCGTCTGGGGCGGAACATCTTAATTGGTTCCGCCTCCCTGCGGGGAAGGATTGGAGCCAGGAAGTCAAGCCGTAGTAGGAAATGGTCTGACCATGACAAAGGCAACGCATCTAAGCCCCTTAGTCTCAGACCATTACTCAGTTGCTCGGAAAGGAATACCATGTCAGGTGCGTGCCCTCCCTCATGAGTCGGACCCTGTACTACTTGAGTCAGGTCCATGGCTGTCATGGTGGCCATGAACTCCTGTGCCAACCCAGAGGTTTCGCCGAGTGACGGCAGGTTGAAGTCCCCCAGGACAATAAGTCCGGGGAACTCCACCGCCAACCCGGCTACCTCCTCGAGTAGCACAGGCAGGGCTTTTGACACGCAGCTGGGAGGCAGGTACGTGAGAAATAAGCCCACCTGAACCTCTAAGTCCAACTTCAGCAAGAGAGACTCGCAACCCGCAATTTCCGGAGCAATGAGTCCACGCAGGCAAAGGCTCTCCCTGGCTATAATAGCCACTCCTCCCCCCCTTCCCTGGGGTCGAGGTTGATGCCATATCTGAAACCCGGCTGGGCAGATTTCAGAGAGAGGAACACCTCCCTCCGGGCCCAGCCAGGTTTCAGTAATACATGCCAGGTCGGCCTCCTCATCCAGGATCAAATCCCGGATGAGGAGAGCTTTATTTACCACCGACCTGGCATTAAGCAGCAGCAACCTGAGCCCAGGGCCAGAGTTACACTCATCACCAGTACCCAAGATTGGGCTCACGGAGCCAGAACAAGGGACCGTTATTAAGCAACGATCCCTCGTTCCCCTGGAACGGCTAACTCTGTGGCCCCCGCCATATCTGCCTCTCCCCAGCAACACTGGAATATTCCGACCCTCTGCCACCCCAGAGATCAGTGCCCCTTCCTCTCCTGTCTCCCGAGCGTCAGGTGGGCCAAATCTCCCATTCATACTATTATCAATCAACTCATCCATACCATAACCCCACCCACCCCCACCAACCCAATTATACCAATCATTCCATTCATACCCACAAGTATACTTATCCCAGTCATCCATTACTTAACACCCCAATTATATTAAAAAACAATTAGATTAATAACAGTATAAAATAGCAATTGATAAAAAATTTAAAACACAATAACATTAAAATTATACTTATATAAATATAGGATAAAAATTATAAATTAGTAAAAATTGATTTTCTTTTGATGGTATAAAATCAGATCTTAAAACATTTTATAATCATCAGTAATCAAACAGTCAGTCCAGGTGCGGTGTTCCTCGGTCTCCATGGTCTAAGGTCTTAATCTAGTTCAGTTCAAAGAGTCTTGATGTTAAACCTCCTCTCTTTCTGGTTGTCTTTTAAAATCAGACCACAAGGGGGCATAGTTCTTCAATCCATCCACAATCCACATAGTTCTTCAATCCATCCACAATCCACAAGGGGGCATAGTTTCTCAGCGATGATACACACAAATACACACGAATCATGAATCAAGGTTAAGAGGGGAAGGGGGGGGGAAGTTGGAGAAATAATCCTCAGTTCCTCAGTTCTTAGTTTTTTAATCTCCCCCTGGCCCCCAGCAGCTCTCACCCACTGGTGCCATATGGGAGAGGGGGCTGAATTATTGCCCCTACATGTCTTCATTCATCCATTGGCGTTGAAACTGGCCACCACCACTGGACTCCATCCTTCCCAAAGAAAAAGCTGTCTCTCTCCCCCACGTTGTCTCCGTCGTTACCCGACACTGCCATCTCGACACCGGACCTCTCACCTCCGGAGTTGGGCTGGAGGTCTATTCCGGCGGGGACTTGACTCCTCTCGCTCCCCTCGGCTCCTCTCATCGCCTCCCTGCCGGCGCTCTGACCCTCCGTCCTCCACCCGGTCCGGTCCCGCCGCCCTTTCTCCGCATTTCTCCGCACCGGCAAGATGTTTCTCCGGTGCCATGCTTTCCCTCGACTCTCCCTCGGCATCTCCACAGCGGTGGCTCGGCGTTCCTCCGTCCTCTCCTTTCTCCAGAAGGCCGCATCTCCCAAAAGGCTGCTTCCTCTGCGAGGCTCCACCAGACGACGACGCCATCTCCGCGTCTTAACCGGCCACCTCTCCTTGCCGCGGTCTCACTCGGTGTCCCCCCCAACAGGCGGGACATTCCCAGCCCTCAAGCTCATAACAACAGGGGGACAAAGTGGCCCGTGGACTCTGACCCATCGTCGACCGCCTCAGACCTGGACTGACCCATTTTCCTGATATAGTATACTATAGTGATAGTATATAGCAATGATGGCGAACCTATGGCACAGGTGCCACAGGTGGCACGCGGAGCCATATCTGTTGGCATGTGAGCCGAGGCCCTAGCTCAGCTCCAATGTGCATGAATTTTGGCTCACACAGAGGCTCTGGGAGGGCGTTTTTGGCTTCCAGAGAGCCTTCGGAGGGGATGGGGGAGGGCGTTTTTACCCTCCTCGATGTGTATGCGTTTGTACATACACATGCAGAATATATAATAGATAATGTATATTTTAGTGTACCTGTGTGTAATATGTATGTACACATATGGCATATTTATATAGGATTAATTAATATATTTTGAATGTTCAGTAGTAGTAAATAGATAAGGAAATTTTATCTTGTTGAGGCGAGGAGAGCCAGGCATCCTAACCCTAACACTTGATGTGAGGGACGTCAAGTTGGCCACGTCCACCCGGTTACATGACCACCAAGCCGCTCCCACCAAGTCACATGAACGCAAAGCCACTCCCACCCAGTCATATGACTGCCAAACCACTCCCACCTGGTTACATGACCACCCCACAAAATTAAGCCATGCCCACAAAATTAAGCCACAGAGTGCTAGTAAAAAAAAATGTAAACCCAACCCTGACCCCCAGGGTATCATAATCCAAACAGAAAAGCAATAGGCTAGCAATTTCATTACTATTACTGTGTTACGTAGAGTATGGCTTATGTAGTTTTGACTCAGTGGGTGGTGTGATCTAAATGAGTATCTATCTGTCTATGTATGTATGTATGTATGTATGTATGTATGTATGTATGTATGTATGTATGTATCTATCTACCTACCTATCTATCTATCATCCATCTCTCTCTCTCTCCACCTACCTACCTACCTATCATCCATCATCCATCTCTCTCTCTCCACCTACTTACCTACCTACCTATCATGTACGGTGCTCGGTATATAATGTCTTCTAAAACCAAATCACTGTATTTTACTTAATAAAACATGATTCTATAAGCCATGCCATGTGTACATACAGTAGCCACTTCTGAAGTGGGTAAGGGCTTGATTTGCTTTGCAAACACTGCAAAGGCAACCACTAGATGGCAGGCAAGGAGATCCAGAAGACTTAAATCTTGGATGCCAATTACACCCATCTACAAGAAGAAAGCCTCCAAAATGCACATACAGTAGCTTAATTTTACCAGAATTGGGTCACTGATAAAGGAAAATTAAGGCCTGAGTATTAATTGGCTCCAGTTTCTAGGATACAGTATGCTTCAGGTCGAAATTGCATCAAAATAATTCAAAATTACGAGGGGTACGTGTAATTATGCTCCATAACTTTTTTGCAAAATGTGATATAGCAATGAGAATGAGGCCAAACCAATCATTATACATTTATTTTTATTGATACCAATAACGTAACTTTCAATTTATTAATTGGTTTTTCTCTTAATATTTTCAATGCATGCTTTTTGCATGAAAAACTGACAATTAGATTAAATGACAAGGTTCCATCTTTATTCGGTAACTAAACTGTGCCTTTTGGTTTTTTTCTTGTGAATTGCAATAGGATCAACCCTGGGGAGATTCCAGCAGTAATCGACAAGCATTTCCCTTGGTATCTTTTTCTCCATGCCTGCAATATGCTGGTGGGAATGTCTCAAAGGGAAATGTTCAAAGGGAAATAGTCTAAATGTGAGTATAAGAAATGAATTTTCAGTGACGCATTTTGCTTTATAGGACCTAAGCAAAATTTCCACATGTTTTTCATAGTCATCTGCCTTCCTGTTCTCAAAGTGAAGATACATTTATACCAGGGGTCTCAAACTCAATTTACCCGGGGGCTGCTGGTGGTAGAGTCTGGGTGAGGCTGGGCCGCATCAGGTTTTCCACAAGAAAAGCTCTTACAAAAACATTCCAATGTTATCAAATGTCTTTATTTTTTCATCTTATTTTGTGCTAAAAAATAATTCATAAGAAAAATTCGTAAGAAAAAAAACCCAATCAGTAATAAATAAATAAAGAAAATGAAAATGATAATGATAATGATAATGATAATGATAATAATAATAATAATAATAATACTACAGCAAATATAGAAGACTGAAGAAACCACATATAGTTGCAGACTAGAGAAATGTAATTATTATTATTATTCAGATTCTGTAATAATAATGTCTGTATTAACAGTTCTTTCACATTTAACGGACATAGAGTGTGAGCTGGGCAGTGTCAGTGATGTCTGTGGTCTCATCAAGAGAGACTGAGTATACACGGAAACATTTTGCTTTCTCACCCAGTGGATCATAAATGTCACTTGACAGGTCAGAAATACGCTCTGCTATGGTTGATGTTGCTAAACTGACCTTTCTTTTCTGGACAGACAATACTTGCAGCCTGTAATATGCACTTTTTTTTTTTACAAATTCACCTTCTTTGAATGGTTTTCCTGCTTTAGCAATCATCTCACTAACCACATAGCTAGCTTCGACTGTTGTATCATTCTCTTTGGTTGCTTTCTTAAAGAAATCTTGTTGCCTCAGTAGATATGTTTTGAGATTAGCAACCCGGTTTGCTCTCTCGTCTCCCTGGTATTTTGCACACTCCTCAGCATGTCTGCGGAGAGTCTGCGGAGAGGGGCTGCATACAAATCTAAATAATAAATAAATAAATAAATAAAATGTCTAGTAGTGTAATGACGTTTCAAATTGTATTCTTTGTGCACCGCAACTTTCTCTGTGCAAATGAAACACGTCGGGATGCCCCTGTGCTCAACAAAGAAATATTTGCACTTCCCACTTTTCCTGAAATTGTCTGTGCTCATCACCAACCTTTCTCTTCACTGCAGGCTTTGAAAAAGACATGATTGGGGCTGTGTAATATATAATTGCACTTGGTGTCACTGTTTCAGTGTTTAGCAGCTAAACTTTAGCAGATGCATCTTTTGCGCTTTTTTTCTGTCCTGCTGAGTAGCAATTTCTGCCTCTACTTCTGAGCCCGGGGTAATGGCGCAAGTTCGCAATATGCCCAGCTGGTGTCCCGCCTCCGAGAGCAATATACCCCACCGTGATTGGTAGGTTCATTCAACTCTGCACACAACACTGAAAAGTGCCATTCGTATTAAACTCGGGCTACACTAACATTAAACTTTGATATTGAGGTGGGGGCCGCAAACTATTGTCCTGATGGCCACAGTTGGCCCATGGGCCATGAGTTTGAGACCCCTTTTATACACTTCCATTTTATTTATTTATACACACCAAGACAACTAGACACAAGAACAGTTTTTTCCCAAACGCCATCACTCTACTAAACAAATAATTCCCTCAATACTGTTAAACTATTTACTAAGTCTGCACTACTATTACTACTAGTTTTTTCTCATCATTCCTATCACCCATCTCCTCCCTCTTATGACAGTATGTAACTTGTTGCTTGTATCCTCAATATTTTTATTAATATTGTTTGTTTCCTCATTGCTTGTTTGACCCCTAAGTGTTGTACCTCATGATTCTTGACAAATGTATCTTTTTCTTTTATGTACACAATTTGTCTTTATGAACCAAAGACAAATTCCTTGTGTGTGCAATTACACTTGGCCAATAAAGAATTCTACTCTATTCTATTCCTTTCATTGTTCTATGTACTTTGTCAATAACTTATGAGGCATCATGATCATTAAACCCTTCCTTCCCTTGTAAGCAAATATACTTGCTTGTGTAAAACTTTATTGTGAAATCTCTTAAAACTTTTAGCCAACCAGCACTTTTATCATCTGTTTTCAAAATATGTAAAATCAACACATTTATGTTGGAGGTTGATAATTTCCCAAAATTTGTAGACTAGAGTATTTATTTATAAACCAGATCCAGAAATCATATGCCCTATCCCTGAGTGGTTTTAAATTTGGATGAAAAATTATATCTGGATCATCTCAAAAGTTGTTGATGAATAAAATCAACATTTTTTTTCTTTCCTTAACCACAGAGAGTCCGGCAACCTTGTGGGGCATCAAGTTTAGTTATATCACTGGACATGCAACAGATTTTGTACTCTGAAAACTAACTAGGAAGGTAGGAAGTGTAAATGCTTAAGGAATGGTGTGCACCCATTTGCACTACTCTGGTTAGTCTGGTGACACAGATAAACCTCCAGGTGACCTTAATGGCTTGCTAAAATAATGCAAATGACCAGCTCTCTGCCAGGAATATAAATCCTTCCATTTCTCACCATCTAGTCAGAGCTGAAGAAGTGAAACGTCTTCAAACAAAAACCAAAAAGTCCAGCTGCCTCTTGAAAAAGCACTTTTGGGACAACCATGACCTGGATAACTGAGAATCTCTATAGACATAGACAGACAGGTGGTAGACAGATGATAGATAAACAGTTAGACGATAAATGATAGACAGATTGACAGATGACAGTGAAGAATGTCTGAATCAGATGGAAAGGAGGAAAAAGTTCTTAAAGTTCTGGGTTACAATTGGATGGGTTGATGAGATCTCAAAATGAAAGAGGTGCTGTTTAAAGAGGTAAACTTGGATGTGATACATGTATAACGTGGGCTTTTCTTTATCTACTCCTGTCAAATAAGGATTTTTTAAAAAAAAATAGAATTGGAAGGGACCTTGCAGATCATATAGTCCAACCCCCTGCAAGTGCAGGAGATCTTAGATCATACTAGTCCAGGGGTAGGCAAAGTTGGCTCTTCTATGGCTTGTGGACTTCAACTCCCAGAATTCCTGATCCCATCATGCTATCTCAGGTATTCTGGGAGTTGAAGCCCACATGTCATAGAAGAGCCAAGTTGCCTACCCCTGCACTAGTCCAATAGCAGTCCAGGCTTTTCTTGAAGGTCTCCAGTGTTGCGGTGTTCACCACTTCTGCAGGAAAGCCGTTCCACTGGTCGATTGCTCTCACCCTCAGAAAATTCCTCTTTATTTCCAGGTTGAATCTCTCCTTGGACAGCTTCCAATTGTTGCTCCTTGCCTGGCTCTCTGGTGCTTTGGAAAATACTGTGATCCCCTCCTCCCTGTGGCAGCCTCTCAAGTATTTGTAGACTGCTATCATGTCCCCCCTGGACCTCCTCTTTGCTAGACTATCCATGCCCAGTTCCTGTAATCTTTCCTCGAATTGCTTCCCTTTGCCATTAGTCTCTTCAGGGATGGGTTCCTCCCAGTTCGGACCGGATCACCCGTATCGGTAGTGACCTGCTAGTGATGTCACTAGATTGGATTGGCTGGTGCCAGGATGTGGGCGCCGCCATCTTTAACAAAATGTTTTTTACAATTTTTTTTACTGTTTTGAAAGTTTTTCCTGTTCTGCTGCTAGTAAATGGGCCCTCCCGCCCACTCCTGGGTTTATACTGACCTTCATTCCTTTGCCCAAAGCATAGCTGATCAGCTCCTCAGCTGTGTTTCGGGCTGATTTAGCTACTGAGCATTTGTGGAAGCCAAATTGCACAAGGGGACGCGTGCGCGCAAAATGTTGCGATGCGAAGTGAGGACGAAAGTAAGTGGAACCCACCCTCAAGTCTCTTTGAATCATAGAGTTGCTAAAGTGTTATTTCAAAAGTACACTTGTAGTCTTCCATTGGGCATTTCGGATACCGTATAATTGCAAAGTTGAGTTGCACTTTTGGTACTGTGAGTAAACTTTAGGTTACTGTCTACAATTTGGATTAGCAGCTGTAGACAGGCAGAAACACTTCCCACTGCCACTTTCCTTTTTCATACATGTATTCACTCACAACTTTACTCACCAACATCCAAACTGGGATTCCAGCTGCCTGTGATAATTGAACCCTCTGGATGTCTGCACATGCTTGAAAACACTGGTGTTCCACTGGGAAAGGCTATAGAAAGAAAATGACAATATCGGTGCCATATAGGGAAAATTTGTATAAGATGTTTTACTGGTAGCATTATGCCCTGGCAAGATTAGCTAAAATTTGCCCAAATATCAATAATGAATGTTGGAAGTACAAATTGGCACATGGCACGTATTATCATATGTGGTAGGCGTGCCGGGAAACAAAAAAAATGGATTATGATTAAAAATTGGCTAAAAGAAATCCTAAATTATGAAATAGAATTAAAATACGAAACATAACTTTTAGGAATTATCAGAAGACAACACAAAAAAGGCAAGTTGCTATTTAATAACACACATGTTAACAGCAGCAAGATTGGTTTTCGCACAAAATTGGAAAAAAGAAACCATACCAACCGATGATATGGTGATTAGGAAAATACTAGACTGTGCAAAACTGAGTAAACTTACATTGCAATTATAGAACAAACAAGAAAAAGAACATTGCACCATAAGGGAGAAGCTTTATAACTGGATAGAAGGAAAAAAGGAATTAGAATAATTGTTAAAAGGGGGAAAACCGAAGAAACTGAAATGTAAATGTAAATTCATATTAAGTTCAACGTCTTTGTTGCTTTGTTTTGTTTTTAAAATTCAATAAAAATTTTAAAAAGAAAACTCTGGTGTTTTATGGTGTTTTCAAGCATTTGCAGATACCCAGAGGCAGCCTCATCCACCCAGCCCTTAGCTTACAACAGCAATTATAAGGCAGTGGGATCAGGCACAGGAGAAATAGTGATAAAAGGAGACAGTGTGCGGAGAATGGCAGCTATTGCTAACAAGCAAGTTGGCTTTCATTCAGCTGACAGGACCAAACAATCTAAGGCGAGCAAGGTTTCCTAGTCTCACCAATATGCAATGACTTCACTGTTTTGATTACATAACTGATTGCAGAATAGTTACTGTAATCTCAAAGAAAAGTAGGGGCATTTCGGACTGTATTTAATATCCTTTGTGCTTATTAACTGAATTGGTTGCTTGGGCTAGAGTATTTGGACATAATAACCCACCCATGATTCTTCCTAATTATGTCTGAGGAAGGGAAAGGAACAGGTGTAGTTATTAAGTATGAGAAATATTACCAATAATCATTTTTTTTGCTCAGCTTTGGAGATGTGAAATACGTGTATTGATTACTAGGAGGTAGTGATGATAGTTGATAGAAACAAGAGTTATGCTGGAAACTATAGGAAATCCTTCGGAAGGAGAAAAAATTGATCTTGTAGATAGCAGTTGTCAATTCCTGACCTAAACATTTTATAATAATTTGGAGTGAAGGAGGGAGATGAGACAAAAGTTACTCTGTCTGTAGAGGCAGCTCCATGCTTGATAGCTTGGGCTTGGCATTCCTGAAGATTAATTTCAAATTGAACGGCATCATTTTATTAGATTAATTTTATAAAATTAAACCCTGTACATATTATCTAGACTGTAGGCTTTAGATAATATGAGTTTTTGACAGAAAGGTCGATAAATAGACTCCAGTTGCTGCTTGTGATAATTGTATTTAACCTTTTGCTATTGATTGCAATCCCTTTTATATACAATTTCTGCCCAAGTTAATATACTTCCCTCTTTAATCAATAAACCTCTTCCTATCAAGTCTTCTTAATAATAACATTAAAAATAAAGCATACTTACTGGGGAGGAGGAAAAGAAGAACAAATGAAAATGAAATTATTATTTTAGTACTCAGAATACATATTTAATTAAAATAAAATCAACACAAATGACCTGGACTGAAACAATGAACTATCATTTTATTCACATTCAGAATGAAGGCAGCTTTTCTACGGTAATTGGGAAGTTAAATCGGGCACCAGGACAGAAGTTTTAAATAACTACAGTGCCACAGTGGAACGGGGTAGGGACAGCAACCAATACTCGTTCGGTTCTTACAACTGCCATCTTGAGGTTCTTTTCCATTCCTGGCAAACTACCTTGTGGGAGGTCCAACGATGCTTTTTCCAGAAGAAGCTGGACTTTATTTTTTCCTTTGAAGATGTTTCACTTCTCATCTAAGCAGCTTCTTCAGCTCTGACTGGATGATAGAAGATTGACGGCAGAAAAAGACCTTATGGTCCATCTAGTCTACCCTTATACTATTTCCTGTATTTTATCTTAGGATGGATATATATTTATTCCAGGCATGTTTACATTCAGTTTTACCAACCACGTTTGTTCCAAGCATCTACTACTCTTTCAGTAAAATAATATTTTCTCATGTTGCTTCTAATCTTTCCAACTAACCTGATTGTGCCCCCTTGTTCTTGTGATCACTTCCCTATTAAAAACACTTCCTTCCTGAACCTTATTTAATCCTTTAACATATGTAAATGTTTTGATCATGTTCCCCCTTTCCCTTCTGTCCTCCAGACTGTCCAGATTGAGTTCATGAAGTCTTTCCTGATAAGTTTTATGCTTAAGACCTTCCACCATTTTTGTAGCCCGTCTTTGGACTCATTCAATCTTATCAATATCTTTTTGTAGGTGAGGTCTCCAGAACTGAACACAGTATTCCAAATGTGGTCTCACCAGCGCTCTATACAGTGGGATCACTGTATTTAGTCCCGTCGACTAAACAATCTCCTTCTTGGTGTGAAATGGAAAGATTTATAGTCCTTACAGACATCTTGTTAAATAGTAAGGCAGGCATAGCTGACAGGAACGAGGTTGCAGTGCTGTGAGTACTCTAGGTGTTGCGAACATGTCACGTCTGAAGGAGCTGAGGAAATATCCCAGCTTTCAGGATCCTGACATCTGTGTGAATACACTAAAATCAAGTGAGATAATCATCCCAGTCTCGGCAGAGGGCTCAAAGGGAACGAAAGCTGGCAGGGTAGCCATCTTGAGAAGGACAGTTTATTTTTTTTTAGACGGCTTCCAATGATTTTTTGTCACCCAGCTGGTGACTGATTCAGCTCATGGCTCAACTCTAGCGACTTGCTCTTGAGGTCTGGCTTCGATCATTCTGACAGGCTTCCCATGGTATTAGGAATTAAACTTTTATTCTGGTGCCTTGGAACATATTTTTACAATCCGACCAATCATGCATTTACAGTGGGGGTGTCCCTCTGACTTTCCTGCCAATCAGCTTAAAGCTTTGTTGGGAGAATTAGTGCTAGACTTATGGTTGGGTGTCACCACATGAAGCGGCATTAGAAAAGTTGAGAACCACTGCTATAAACCAATAGCAGGGCTTTATTTTCCTGCTTGTGCCTCAGCCAATCAGGCTCAAGTGGCAGCTGCTGTGGTTGTAAGTGGGAGGACTCAACACAGCTGGTCATTTGCATTATTTTTAGAGTACAGTAGTTGAAGCCACTTGGAGGTTTGTCTGTGTACTCAGGGTTACCAGAATAGTGCAAATGTCCGTAGGCTCCACACCCATTTGCACTACTCAGGTGATCCTGATGACTCAAGCAAACCTCCAAGTGGCCCCCAAGGACTCTCTAAATTTTTTATTTTGTTTTTTAGAGTAGGAAGCGACCTTGTAGGTAATCTAGTCCAACCCCCTGCCCCGTTCAAAGCGGGAGTCCCTACATTATTTCAGACAAAGGGCAGTCCAATCTCCCTTCAAAAGTCTCAAGTGTTGGAGCTCTCACAACCTCCGCAGGCAAGCTGTTCCACTGGTTGATCCAGCCCTCAGAGAAAATGCAAACGACCAGCTGTCTTCAAGGAGCATAAATCCTTCCATTCCCCACCATCCAGTCAGAGCTGAAAAAGCTGCT
Source organism: Erythrolamprus reginae (assembly GCF_031021105.1). Classification (NCBI taxonomy): domain Eukaryota; kingdom Metazoa; phylum Chordata; class Lepidosauria; order Squamata; family Dipsadidae; genus Erythrolamprus; species Erythrolamprus reginae. Next base: position 84,978,554 of record NC_091950.1, read on the forward strand.
TGGGAGGAGAAGCAAAACGTCTTCAAAGAAAAAAAGAACACAAGAAAGTCCAGTTGCCCCTGGGGGAAAAAAAAGCACCTTTAGGACAACCACAACCCAGGTGACCAAAAATAAGCCGGGATTTAAGAGTCAAGTGGCACAGTGATTAGAGTGCAGCATAGCAGGCTACTTCCGCTAACTGCCAGCTGTGGTTCAGCAGTTCAAATCTCACCACCGGCTCAAGGTTGACTCAACCTTCCCTCCTTCCGAGGTGGGTAAAATGAGGACCCAGATTGTTGGGGGCAATATGCTGATTCAGTAAACCGCTTAGAGAGAGCTGTCAAAGCACTATGAACCGGTATATGAGTCTAAATGCTATTGCTATAATTTCCATGGACGCTTATTGGCGAGACGGGGCTAAGGGAAGCCAGTCGTACTTTGCCCCGTCCAGGGGAAGGTGGCCCCAAAAAGTCGCCTTAGCCGAGGGAAACTTGTTTCCCTGACAGATTCTGCTGCTTGGCGCTACTCCGTTTTTTTAAAAATAAGGTTGAATTCGGCGAGAAATTTCCAGGTTTCGTTGAAAGCGAAAAAAACAAAAAAACCCAACAAGAAGAGGTGACGCTACCTCAAAGCAAACAGAGCGAAGGCTCCGTGTGGGAGTGAGTAAGCGAGGGAAGGAGGGAAAAGCGGGGCGGGCGGGCCCTCCTTTACGCACATGCCGGACTCCTCCCTTTTCCCGGTTGCGCACGCCGCCCCGAGAGGCAAGCGTGGGGCAGCCGCGCGCTCCTCTACCCAGACGGGGCCAGGCGGAGGGGCGGTGGTGGTGAAGCAACCCGGGCACTTTCCCAGGGATGAGTCAGAGGACGGCGGGATCGGCCTGACGGGGCGCGGGCGGGCGGGCCATGCAGCGGCGGCCGCCCGAGGAGCCCTCTTCAGTCGCGTGCTTCCCGGCGCCCAGGTGCCAGGAGGAGGAGGAGGAGCAGCAGCAGCAGTCGCCCGAGCGTTTCGCCGCCGCTGCCGGCCCGGACTCTCCACCTGGACGGCCGGGCTCCCTTCACCCTTCGCGGTAGCCGGGTATCGCTAGCCTACCTTCGCCTTCTGCCACCCCCTGAATGGATCATCCCGGAGAAGCCCAGGACGGGGACAGTCCGGAGCTGGGCCGGAGGCGGCAGCTGAGCGTGGGGGAGCTGTGCTCGCTCTTCGAGGCTCGCTGCGCCATGGCCAGCCGGCAGCTGCCGGAGCCCGCCCGGAAGAACTGCCGGCCCCGCAACGGGGTGCTGCAAGCGGTCATCCCGCAGCTGACCGTAACTTCGGAGGAGGACGGCGGGGAGGCGCAGCGCGGTCCTCTTCCTTCGACGGAGCCCAACGGCGCCTGGCTGACCACGGACAGCTCGCTGCACCTGCTGCAGTCTTCCCGGCGGCTCTCGACCTCGTCGCTCTCCTCCACGGGCTCCTCGTCGCTCTTCGAGGACTCCGAGGACGACCTGCTGAGCGACACGGAAGGCAGGAGCCAAGGGATCGTTCACTTGGAACACGGCGAGGAGACACACCAGGTACCCGACGGCCGCGGGAGACCATTGCCGGGAGCGGGGCTTCAGACTTAGTACAACCCCCCCCCCCAACATAGAATTCTTTATTGGCCGAGTGTGATTGGACACAGAGGGCATTTGTCATTGGTGCAGATGCTCTCAGTGTACATAAAAGAAAAAAGTGACATTTGTCAAGAATCATGAGGTACAACACTTAATGATGGTCATAGGGGTCAAATAAGCAATCAGGAAACAATCACTATTAATAAAAACCTTAAGGATACCAGCAACAAGTTACAATCATACACTCATAAGTGGGAGGAAATAGGTGATAGGAATGATGAGAAAAAAACTAGTAGTAATAGTAGTGCAGACTTAGTAAAGAGTTTGACAGTGTTGAGGGAATTATTTGTTTAGCAGAGTGATGGCGTTTGGGGGGGAAACTAAACTTGTGTCTAGTTGTCTTGGCGTGCAGTGTGTATTTATTGTTTATTTGTTTATTTATTTATTATTTATTCTATTTTTAATGCCACCCTTCTCCTTAGATTCAGGGTGGCTTACAACATGTTAGCAATAGCACTTTTTAACAGAGCCAGCATATTGCCCCCACAATCCGGGTCCTCAATCCGGTTTGGAGGGTAGGAGTTGAAAGAGTTTATGTCCAGGATGCGAGGGGGTCAGTACCTATTTTCACAGTCCTCTTTTTGACTCGTGGAGTAAGGGGGCTTTTTGCCCGGCTTGCCAGCAAGGGCTTTTTGGGAAGCCCTTGGAAGAGTTTAGCTGGGTTGATTTGGGATTGCTAAACTACTAACCTGGTTAATTAAGGGCTGGTTGGCCTGGTGTTTTTCCTTCCTTGGCTTTAGCCAACTGGGAGCATGCTGTTTCGTTATGCCGAAGGTAGCCCCCCCCCCCCTTAGGCCCCCCCCCACTCCAGGCAGTTTGAAGGGAAGGTCTCCGTATGAATTGTAGCTGAAATCAACACATAGGCGTTTGGAAAGAAATGCCACGTAGATTTATAAGCAAGGGAAAGATTACCGAGTGTGATCAATTTGATTGCGAGGTTTTCCTCTCTGTATGTGTTGTTGACTCAAGGGGAAATACCACACCTGTAGTTGTCAGATGTTTCACTCTTTTATATGTCAACTGCTTAGGGAAACTAGTTTCCCTAAACCTCAAGAGTATGCAAAGCAGATGTTTTCACAGGGGAGATCCTGGTGGACACAGTGCTTGTGGAGTGGACGGACAGTTTGATTGACAATGCCGTGTATTGTTGGTTAAGCTTTTTCCTGTTGCTTAAGCTTTTTCCTCTTAGAAAACAGTTTGCATGGACAATCCCTGCTGCTTTCTTCTTCTTTTGTGTGTGTAACTCCACGTTTAGCAAATGTTCTCTGCCTTGCCATTCCACCTGAAGCACTTGATTGATTGATTTATATGCCGCCCAACTCCATCAGGACTTTGGGCGGCTCACAGCAATGAACGCAACAACAAAACAACTCCAACTCTTGATGGAATACAGAGGTTTACATAAATTGTGGGTATTTCTCAGTAGCGAGAATGCTAAGAAAAATTAGGGGGTTTGGTTTTTCAAATGGTCCCATATCGGAAATACTGCGCAAGGCAAAACTTTGATGTTTTGGGTGCTTTTTTAGTCTGTGCCTAGAACAAAAGGTATCTGTTTTGTTTCAGGGAGAAGGTTTAAAAGGGGAGCAAAAAACAAAAACCCCAGAACATTAATTTTTTTTTCAGAGACAGAGAAGCTACTGGGAGAAGGGTGGCAGACAGGCTGATATGATTCTATCATGCTGGGATGCTGGTGACAGTGGATTGAGGGAGGGAAGGTGTTGGGAAGGTGGGTGCTGGTTATGCAGACCTGGCAATTCCCCGGGGAAGGAAAAAGCCTTGCTCTAGTTGCCCATTCAGATTTTGCTTAGTCCAAAATGCAGAGAAAGGAAAGTGGTCCATTTGTTTTCTGCAAACTATTATTATTATTATTATTATTATTATTATTATTATTATTATTTATTAGATTTGTATGCCGCCCCTCTCCGAAGACTCGGGCGGCTAACAACAATATAAAAAGACAATGTAAACAAATCTAATATTAAAAACAATCTAAAAAACCCTAATTTAAAGAACCACTCATACATACAAGCATACCATGTATAAATTCTATAAGCCTAGGGGGAAGAGAAATTTCAATTCCCCCATGCCTGACGACAGAGGTGGGTTTTAAGGAGCTTGCGAAAGGCAAGGAGGGTGGGGGCAACTCTGATATCTGGGGGGGAGCTGGTTCCAGAGGGTCGGGGCCGCCACAGAGAAGGCTCTTCTCCTGGGTCCCGCCAAACGACATTGCTTAGTCGACGGGACCCGGAGAAGGCCAACTCTGTGGGACCTAACCAGTCGCTGGGATTCGTGCGGCAGAAAGCGGTCCCGGGGATATTCTGGTCCGATGCCATGAAGGGCTTTATAGGTCATAACTATGGCTGATCTGAAACAGACTGCTACAAACCTCTGAAATTTCTGAGTTGGAAACACAACGTGGGTTTCAACACATTTGCTCTCCTAAATCACAACTTGATTGCACTAATGATTCATTGTAGTTTCATTCTTCAGTCATACATTCTAGTGCCTGTCTTCAGTTGTAGCAAGGAAATAAGCTGGATGTCTAGTAAATGTTAGGTATTTTAAGAACTGAAAATATATGTGAAATATATGCCTGTATATGAGTAATATCTTATAGAAGTCGTGGCCTTAGAAATGGAATATATAAATACAAAATCATAGAGGTAACCTTGGACAGCCCAGTAGTTTCACCTGTAACTCCTTTTCTGCTTCTCTTTACTAAGAAGTTCCACAACTTTTTTTCTCATTCCCTTTAGTGTCATCTTAATGGACAAATCTCCCCTAAAAACCCAAATATCAAAATGAACAATATAAACAGTACAATGAAAATGTATGTTTTAATGAAAATCAAAAGGAAACAAAATTTGAGCGTCTTCCACACCATTCTATTCACTTGAAACTAGTGTTCTAGGAAAAGTAGATTTATTGCACCAATGTACAACAAAAAGGTTTTTCACTTGTACTTTCCCCTGGATTCTGTCTGTGTCAACTCATGGAAGTTTAGGAAACCTGCTCTAGATCATTTGAAAACTTAGAGGTTTTGATGCCTCACTTTATTAATTTATTTATTTAGTAAACTTTATATGCCGCCCAACTCCAGTGGACTCTGAGCGGCTCACAATAATAATTAATAACTAATTAATTACATAATTACATAACTAATTACATAATTAATATGGTACATATACACACAGTATTGCATATTACATACAAACATTGCTTTAAAATTAACATAAACAAAAACATACCTTCTTCAGCATGGAAATACTATTTTAAATATCATGGTCTCTGAGAAGAGCTCTTTGTAACTGGGAAGTCTGAAAGGAAAATGGCCAGTTATACAACACTTTTTAATCACAGACTTTAGGCAGGAATTTATTTGTACGTTCAATTATGCAACCCTGAGCATTAACTGAACTACTCCAAGAGCATCAGAGGCAATAGCTCCAAAAGCTCAAAGCCAGAATGGTTGGTTCAATGGCAATTCACAAGGTCTAATTAAAACTTTTATTCAGCTAGGTCCCCAAAATTAGCAACTTTGCGATTGTAGGCTTCAACTCACAGAATTTTCCACCTAGCTGTGGTGGCTGAGAATTCTGGGAGTTGAAGTCCACAAGTCTTAAAGTTGCCAAGTTTGAAGACCTCTGAGCTAGGTGTTTAAAAATGTCACCTTCCTCTTGTGTAAGATAATAAATAAAAAACAAAAGTATTTTAATTAATTAATTAATTAATTAATTTGTATGCCGCCCCTCTCCGTAGACTCGGGGCGGCTCACAGCAGTGATAGAAACAATGTACAATACAAATCTAATAATACAAAGTTAAAAACCCATAATTTAAAAAACATGCACACAACACACATTTTGATAATGGAAACATGATAAACTCTTCAAGAGTTCTCATTGTTTGGGTAACAACTCTAAGAACTGATTGCAGAATCTTTTGAGCCAGAACAGCTATAATTGTTTCCTAAAAATATGAACTGTTTGGCATAAAATTTATGAACCTGAGAAGGTTAACTTTTAGTATTTCTTTAGAGTACTCTTTCAGTTTTCAAAATGAAAACAAAGAGGAAGGCTATGATGCTCTTAAAATAAACCTTGTCTTTTAGCAGCATTTTTGGGAGGGAGGAAAAACATAGTAATATTTGAGACTGTGCAGGAATTAAGGCTGTCCAGAACTTTCAGGCTCAATTTTAAAAAAGCAGGTTTGAAGTCTTATATTAATGCAACATCTGTTTGCAGCTTCTTAATACAACTGTCCTTTTTCTCAGGATCAAGCAGCGGGCAGTTGCATGATTTGAGAGAAAAAAAGCCAATTTCTTTCACCTACAGTTATGTCCACATATACTCCAAGGCTCTCTTTTGGAATAGAATCTAAACCTCTATGCCAGTGAGGGTGAACCTATGGCATGGGTGCCACAGGTGGCACACAGAGTCATATCTGCTGGCACATGAGCTCAGCTCCAACATGCATGTGTGAGCCAGCCAGATGATTTTTGGCTCACACAGAGGCTCTGGGAGGGCGTTTTTAGCTTCAGGAGACCCTCCTGGGGGGTGGGAGAGGGTGTTTTTACCCTCCCCTGGCTCCAGAGAAGGTTTTGGAGCCTGGGGAGGGAGAAACACAAGCCTACTGGGCACACTAGAAGTTGGGAAAGAGGCCGTTTCCGGGCTCCAGAGAGCCTCTGCGAGGTGAGAGGAGCTGTTTTTGCCCTCCCCATGCATTGAATTATGGGTGTGGGCACTCGCACACACTCCGAGACCGCCTTCTGCCGCACGAATCCCAGCAACCGGTTAGGTCCGACAGAGTTGGCCTTCTCCAGGTCCCGTCGATCAAACAATGTCGTCTGGCGGGACCCAGGAGAAGAGCCTTCTCTGTGGCGGCCCCGACCCTCTGGAACCAGCTCCCCCCGGAGATTAGAATTGCCCCCACCCTCCTTGCCTTTCGTAAACTTCTTAAAACCCACCTCTGTCGTCAGGCATGGGGGAACTGAGACATCTCCCCCGGGCGTATACAGTTTATGCATGGTATGTTTGTTTGTATGTTTGCTTTTTAATAAGGGGTTTTTAGTGACTTTTAATTATTAGATTTGTTATATATTGTGTTATTATTGTTGTGAGCCACCCCGAGTCTACGGAGAGGGGCGGCATGCAAATCTAATAAATAATAATAATAACAATAATAATAATGCCCCCACTCTTTCGGCACCCGAGGGAAAAAAGGTTCGCCATCACTGCTCTATTCTGTTGATGTCCTAGGGTATTTTAATTTATAGAAACATAGAAGACTGACGGCAGAAAAAGATCTCATGGTCCATCTAGTCTGCCCTTATACTATTTTCTGTATTTTACCTTAGGATGGATATATGTTTATCCCAGGCATAGTTTAAATTCAGTTACTGTGGATTTATCTACCACGTCTGCTGGAAGTTTGTTCCAAGCATCTACTACTCTTTCAGTAAAATAATATTTTCTCATGTTGCTTTTGATCTTTCCCCCAACTAACTTCAGATTGTGTCCCCTTGTTCTTGTGTTCACTTTCCTATTAAAAACACTTCCCTCCTGGACCATATTTAACCCTTTAATATATTTAAATGTTTCGATCATGTTACGTCTTCTTCCATATAACCAATTCTGATCCTCATGGACCATGTTGAAAGACATGGCATGTGAATGGGATAATCCTAGCTGAGTCTGGCAGCGCTTTCAGTGCATGCTTTCCCCAAATGTCACAGTCTCAAGGGCTGCTGCCAGGGCTTAGCTATGGTTGGCCAGTTCCACATTGTCTTTCTTTTCATACAGACCCTTTCCATCCCCCTTTTTGGCATACGATGCCTGAATCCTTCCTGAGCTAATTAACTTCAGTTTCCTGTTTTGCCCAAACTCAGAAACAAATTCCGAGTGTCAAAAACCTTATAACATTAATGTAGGCTTGTATTCTTACTGAAGGCATAGCAGGAATTGATGGAATTGGTTAATTTAAAAAGTTATTCTTTAAATCAAGCTTCCTAACTGGATTTGAAGGACATAGCAATAAAGCAGGGGTCTCCAACTTAAGTGCCAAAGCCCACTGCAACAACATCTCCAAAAAGGCTTCAAGAGTTGTTAACCTAATCCTAGGTAACTTCTGCTCCAGTAATCTCACACTACTAACCAGAGCATACAAAACTTTCACCAGACCAATTCTTGAATATAGCTCATCTGTCTGGAATCCACACTGCATTTTGGGCATAAACACTTTAGAAAATGTCCAGAGATACTTTACTAGAAGAGCCCTTCACTCCCCCACTCACACGCAACTAGACTTACAATCCTAGTTTTAGAAAGCTTAGAACTACGTTGCTATAAACAAGACCTAACCATAGCTTATAAAATCATCTGCTACAATGTCCTTCCTGTCAACGACTACTTCAGCTTCAACCACAACAACACACGAGCACACTACAGATACAAACTTAAAGTTAACCGCGCCAAACTCGACTGCAGGAAATATGACTTTAGTAACCGAGTAGTTAATGCATGGAACTCACTACCAGACTCTGTATCTCTAATCCCCAAAACTTTATCCTTAAACTGTCCACTGTTGACCTCACCCGATTCCTAAGAGGTCAGTAAGGGGCGTGCATAAATGCAGCAGCGTGCCTACCGTCCCCTATCCTTATGTTTCTCTCTTACTAGTAGCCTTGGCAACTTTAAGGATTGTGGTCTTTAACTGCCAGAATTCCTCAGCCAGCTTTGTTTTGCTAGCTGAGGAATTCTGGGAGTTGAAGTCCACAGGTCTTAAAGTTGTTAAGGTTGGAGACCCCTGCAATAAAGGGTAGTCTGTCTGCTGTGAATCAGGAAAGAGTACTTACAAAGTGCAGAAGGGAACACTTCAAATGATGATACTTGCACAACTTGGATCTAAAGATGGAAGCAAAGCAATTTGACACAGCTCGTTTTCTGCATGGAAATGTTTAGGATTAATATCAACAGGAATGGAAGGGAAACAAAGATCCACCTTTTGATGTTGTGCTTACTCCTCAGAAGTTGAGAAAAGGCGTTGATTCATCAAAGCTTGGAAAATAGTTGGGCGGACTTACTTTTAATATATGAAAGCACTGGTTTGTAAAGTCAGCACAGAGCATTCTTACTCTAGGTAATTGCTTATGTTTCTCTACAGAACCTGCCTTACATCTAAATTAAATTCTACTCTCAGGCACCACTAAAAGTGTATTCAACTTACTTGAATTCATGGTTGGCAAAACCTCTAATAATAAACAATACATTAATACAACAATTTTCATACGTTGATCATTTCCAGTCTGAAATTAGTAGATGTCTTAGCAGTGCAAATCCAGTGTGTGACTTTCAGCATTCCTTGTTATGCAAACGAGCTCTTTCTTTGAAAAATTAATTTATATATCTAGGTTGGTATGTCCCAGGATTGGCAACTTTAAATTGTATGGATTTCAATTCCCAGAATTCCCCAGCCAGCACGTTCCTTTCTAAGAGCTGAAATCCATAGCGCTTAAAATTGCCACACTTAAAAAATATCGATTCAGGGGTTAGAAGCTGAGTTGCGTGTCTAGATATAAAAAATAGTTAGGAGATTATAAGTCTTTTATAACAACAGCTGCCAGCCATTTTGTAACTCTGTCATTATTTGAATTTTTGCAGTCTTTTGAGTCGCATTCGTAATCTGATATAGTATTACTATTCAATTAGACTACACAGAATAATTTCTTGATCGGCTGCTATTCTAGTATACAAAGCTTTTGTCTTAAGAAAACAGTTTTTAAAAATGCTTCATACTGTGAGTGTGACTTGTTTGGAAGGGGCTGGAAAGATTATCCCATGTGGTTTTACCAATTTTGGCAATAATATGTTCTTCACAAATCTGTTCTGCAGTTAAGCAGGTGCTCTTATATATAAAATTTTAAAAGAAGAGCAAGCTGTTAGTCATAGTTTTTATGGGAGTCATTTAATGTGTTTATTATAATAGATTGAAATTTGTTTACTGTTGTGTTTGTTTAAAAATATTCGCAGAAAATCTGCGATTGGTTAAGACGCGGCTATTCAGAAAATAGCCGCGAAAGTTAAATGTGTGTCAGTTGGGAAAAGCCCGCGTTAAAAAGAGTATAAAAGGGCAACGGGTTAGCCGTTGCCCTCATTCCGGCAAATCTACCGTTCCAGTGTTCTGTATTCTCTCTTGCCATGAATAAACCAGTTTGATTTAAACTACCGGAGTCCTGACTTTTCAGTGGCGACGAGGAGGTCGAACTCCCGCTAACGCAGCCATGAACTCGGCCATGGCTCCACCGCCGCCCGTATTCAACTCCGAGACGGAAGCTTGGACCTCGTATATGTCCAAATTCACATTTTTCTTGAAAGCGAGCAATCTACATGACGCCGATGACGAGAGGAAGAAAGCTATATTCCTCGCTTATTGCGGCACAGAAGTCTACAGCCTAGCCTCTACACTCGTTGACCCAGACACTCTGGAAACCGTCGCATGGTCAACTCTACAAGCAAAACTTGCCGCTCATTACCAGCCGACGACTCCTGTCCGCGTATACCGCCATCAATTCGCTCAGATGAGGCAAGCGGACGGAGAATCCACCAACGATTTTATAACTCGCCTACGCGCACTCCTCCCGAAGTGCAAATACAAGGATCCAGAGGAACAGCTGATTGACCGCCTTATTTTCGGTCTAACCAATATCACGCTCCAGAAGAAATACTTAGTTGATGAGGATGCCTCTCTCCAAGACATTCTTAAGGCAGCAAAAGCCTCCGAGGTATCTGAAACATCTGTTGCCGAAATTAAACGCGCAACCTCAACCGTTCATCACATTCCTGATGAATCACCTTGGCACGCCTGCCCTCCTGATGAAAAGCACTCGGAATCCACTACTCCAGACGACACCTGCCTCCAAATCCGAAGAGCCTCCGACCAGGACGCCAAAGACGCCTTCCGTGCAGACAGATGTGCCGGCTGCAACGGAAATCACCCTCGTTTTCGCTGCCATTTCAAGGACGCCTATTGCCGCCGTTGCCAGCGCCGCGGCCACATCGCTGAAGTCTGCCGCGCCGCCAACCCAACTCCAGCAACTCAGCAAAACCAACGACCCTATTTTTCACCGAGGAATCGACGACCACCGTTTTCGCGCAACGTTTCCCGCCCGGCTGACAACCCGCCCTCTTCTAACCAACGAGGTAACTCCCCTTCTTCCGTAAACTGCAATTTTCCCGCTGCGGAAAACAAGCTATTTGTTTCTCTTTTCCTCAACGGCCACCCCTGCCAAATGGAATTAGACACCGGTTCCAGACATTCCATAATGCCTTGGGAAAAACTTAAATTATATTTACCTCGTGTAAAACAAACTGACTTGCAACCTTGGGAACCGGGTTTGAGTGATTTTCAGGGCCATTCAATTCCAGTATTAGGATGCTTAAATGTTCCTATTGCGTTTAAAAAATTTCAAGGGTTTTTACCTCTGTTAGTGGTTGACGGTCCTAAACACTCCTTACTGGGACTTAGATGGTTACAACCTTTAGGTATCGAAATTTCAGGGGTTAACAATGTATGTGACTCTTTTGACCCAAATGATTTATTGAAAGAATTTCCCGAAGTTTTTTCTAGCACTCTGGGTAAATATACAGGCAGCCCCATTTCGTTTAATTTGGATCCAAATATTTCGCCTATCCGATTAAAGCCCCGCAGAATCCCCATTCCACTTTTGCCTAAAGTGGATGAACAATTGGACAAATTAATAGCTCAGGGCATTTTAGTTCCCACTGATCATGCCAAATGGGAAACTCCTATTGTAACGCCCGTTAAGCCGGATGGCTCTATCAGAATTTGCGCAGATTATAAAGCCACGATTAATAAAGCACTGCAGCATAATGCCTATCCAATCCCAGTAGTGCAACAACTCTTGCACACCTTAGGAAATGGGTCCATCTTCGCGAAGTTGGACCTGGCACAGGCATATCAACAGCTCACCGTAGATCAAGACACCTCTGAGGCCCAGACAATCGTAACTCATAGAGGTGCCTTTAAATGCACCCGGCTCCAGTTTGGAGTCTCTACCGCCCCAGGTATCTTTCAGGGTCTGATGGAACGCATTTTAAATAATATTCCTGGGGTCGTTCCATATTTCGACGACGTATTAATATCAGCCACATCCAAATCTGAGTTATGGGACAGAATCAGGCGCGTTTTAACTAAATTTAAAGAAACAGGACTCCATTTAAAAGCAGACAAATGTTCTTGGGCTGTGCCCAAAGTTGAATTCTTGGGTTTTACAATAGATCGTTTTGGAATTCACCCCACAAATGACAAAGTTGATGCCATAAGAAATGCCCCCATCCCTTCAGATAAGACAGACTTACAAGCATTCCTAGGACTCCTTAACTTTTATTCCGTCTTTCTTAAACAGAAAGCGACGGTGGCAGAACCGCTTCATAACCTCCTAAAGAAAGACTCTGCCTGGACGTGGGGACCAAAAGAACAAGCCGCTTTCCAAGCAGTAAAAAATTTACTTTCCTCCAACAGTGTCCTAGTGCAATATAATGTAGCTATGCCCTTATCCCTAACCTGCGACGCTTCACCGTTCGGCATAGGAGCCGTCCTCAGCCATAACTTTCCGGACGGCACAGAAGCCCCAATAGCCTATTATTCTAAAACTCTTTCGGCAGCTGAAAGGAATTACTCCCAGCTCGATAAGGAGGCGTTAGCCCTTGTCGCTGGAGTTAAACGTTTTCATTATTACCTTTGTGGTCGGCCCTTTACGTTAATCACCGACCATAAACCGCTTTTAGGCATTTTGGCGGGAAACAAACAAACTCCCGCCTTTCTTTCTCCTCGCATGACTCGTTGGACTATTTTTCTAGCCGCTTACAATTATACATTAATCCACAGGGGGGGGGAAAGACATAGGAAATGCTGATGCATTAAGCAGGTGCCCCCAAACAGAATTAGTCAGTGATCCAGCCCCTGCCTCAAGCGTTTTATTAATTGAAACTAGTAAACAAACGTTATTAACAGCAACAGAAATAGCCAATCAGACACAAGCAGATCCAATTTTGAAATACATTAAACAATGGATATTAAAGGGATGGCCAATTGAACAACAACCAAACCAATTTCAACCTTTTAAGAATAGACAGTTTGAATTAAATGTGTTAAAAGATTGTATATTGTGGGGAGACAGGGTTGTTATTCCAAAATCCTTACAGAAGCAAGCATTGCAGTTATTGCATATAGGTCACCCAGGAATAGTCAAAATGAAAACTATTGCCAGAAGTCATTTATGGTGGCCAGGTTTGGACAAGGACATAGAGTCATGGGTGGGTGGTTGTATACCCTGCCAGAGAACAAGACCCAACCCACCAAAAGTCACACCATCAGAGTGGCCAACACCAAGAGGGCCCTGGTCTAGAATACATATTGACTTTGCAGGACCAATCAGGGGCCAATCCTTTTTACTGGTTGTGGATGCATACTCCAAGTGGCTGGAAATTGAACTCATGGCATCCACAACTACTAGTGCAACTATAAAGGCTTTAAGGAAAATGTTTGCCACACATGGTATTCCAGATATTTTGGTATCTGACAACGGGCCTCAGTTAACAGCCCGTCAAATGGAACTATTTCTTGCAGACCAGGGCATAAAGCATGTGCTCACTCCACCTCATTTTCCCCAAGCTAATGGGCAAGCAGAACGAATGGTTAGAACCACAAAGGAAGCATTAAACAAAGCACCATTAGGAGATTGGCAACAACAAATTGATGAATTTTTAACCATTCAGCATATTACGCCGTCAGCGTCTACAAACAAAAGCCCGGCAGAACTTTTAATGGGCAGAAACCTTCGTTCCAAATTAGACAGAATTCACCCAAATTACCAAAATGACCAAAAAGAAATAAAACTACAAAGTGAGAGACAGTTTAACATCGGGGATTTAATTTATGCCAAAGACTATGATTCGAACGATAAATGGAAAGATGGAACAGTATTGGATAAAACAGGTTTAAAAACATATGTTGTAATATTAACAGATGGACGCAGTTGGCATCGGCATGTCGACCAACTACGCAAAAGAATTAAGACTAACTCAGACATTTTGCCTACTGTAGACAAACCAATAGAGGACTTACCAGAACCACCTCGAGACTCCAGCGATGGCTGCTTGTTGCCCCTGGCGGCCGGCGAAGATCAAAATGCATCATCGCAACCAGGCCCGTCAGAGACTAGCCTTAGCGGAGCAACGGAGCCAGCCGTCCAGGCAAGCAGCTCCCAGCAAAATGAACTGCGCAGGTCCCAGAGATCTGTAAAGCCACCAATCCGCTTGCAGGACTATGTGACGTGGATTAACACGTAATCATGGTCTCAGCCGAAGAGGGAGGGGTGTTGTGTTTGTTTAAAAATATTCGCAGAAAATCTGCGATTGGTTAAGACGCGGCTATTCAGAAAATAGCCGCGAAAGTTAAATGTGTGTCAGTTGGGAAAAGCCCGCGTTAAAAAGAGTATAAAAGGGCAACGGGTTAGCCGTTGCCCTCATTCCGGCAAATCTACCGTTCCAGTGTTCTGTATTCTCTCTTGCCATGAATAAACCAGTTTGATTTAAACTACCGGAGTCCTGACTTTTCATTTACTTTAGCGAATTCTCTTACCTGCCGTAGGGAGAGAGAAATTGCTATAAGTCATCCAAAACCATGCTGGTTTTCTATTTCTAAATTAGAATTACATGTGTTCCCCCACCCCAAACTACTATTGAATAGTATAAAATCAATAATAAAGTTGCTGTGATTGGTAGGTGGGCCTATGCAAATGAGAATGAGTTCGGATAAAGGAGTCCTTGGTGCTCTCTGGTTTGTCTAGGATTGGTTTGAACAGGTGTCTCCAACCTTGGCAACTTTAATGGGCAACGGGCTACAAAAATAGTGGAAGGTCTTAAGCTTAAAATTTATCAGGAAAGACTTAATGAACTCAATCTGTATAGTCCGGAGGACAGAAGGGAATGGGGGACATGATTGAAACATTTAAATATGTTAAAGGGTTAAATAAGGTTCAGGAGGGAAGTGTCTTTAATAGGAAAGTGAACACAAGAACAAGGTGGCACAATCTGAGGTTAGTTGGGGGAAAGATCAGAACAACATGAGAAAATATTATTTTACTGAATGTGTAGTAGATGCTTGGAACAAACATCAGACGTGGTTGGTAAATCCACAGTAACTGAATGTAAACATGCCTGGGATAAACATATCCATCCTAAGATAAAATGCAGGAAATAGTATAAGGGCAGACTAGATGGACCATGAGGTCTTTTTCTGCTGTCATTCTTCTATATTTCTATGTTTAAGACTTGTGGACTTCAACTCCCAGAATTCTGGCTGAGGAATTCTTGGAATTGAAGTTCACAGGTCTTAATGTTGCCAGGGCTGTAGACACCTGTCTAGGAAGCTCACAGGTGCTCTGTTGGGAAACTAAACCTCTCAGACCCAGCCAAATCCAAAAAACACTAGAGAATTCCTAGAAACCTGGTGTTCAGCCAATCAGCTGTTAATTGACACATAGAAATAAATCATATTTATACACAACAAAAGGCCCTCTCTCTCTCTTTGTCATTGAGGCAATCAGCTGCCCAATGTGCAATAATGCATTGGTCATTCTTTTTCTTCTGTTTGGCTTTGCAGATTGATCAGGCAACAATCCACTTGAAGTGCTTATCACTAAATGGGTTAAATGGGCCTTTGTATTTGTATTTATTGGATTTGTATGCCGCCCCCCTCCGCAGACTCAGGGCGGCTAACAACAATGATAAAAACAGCATGTAACAATCCAATTAATAAAACAACTAAAACCCCTTATTATAAAACCAAATATACACACAAATATACCATGCATAACTTGTAATGGCCTAGGGAGAAGGAATATCTTAACTCCCCCATGCCTGGCGGCATAGGTGAGTCTTGAGTAGTTTACGAAAGACAGGGAGGGTGGGGGCAGTTCTAATCTCCCAGGGGAGTTGGTTCCAGAGGGCCGGGGCCGCCACAGAGAAGGCTCTTCCCCTGAGGCCTGCCAGACAACATTGTTTAGTTGACGGGACCCGGAGAAGGCCAACTCTGTGGGACCTTATCGGTCGCTGGGATTTGTGCGGTAGCAGGCAGTTCCGGAGGTAATCTGGTCCAATGCCATGTAGGGCTTTAAAGGTCATGACCAACACTTTGAATTGTGACCGGAAACTGATCGGCAGCCAGTGCAGGCCACGGAGTGTTGAAGAAACATAGGCGAATCTTGGAAGCCCCACGACGGCTCTCGCGGCTGCGTTCTGCACGATCTGAAGTTTCCGAACACTTTTCAAAGGTAGCCCCATGTAGGAGGGTTGCAGTAATCGAACTTCGAGGTGATGAGGGCTTAGATACTTTGCTTAGATACAGGTAGTCTTTGACTTACAACGGTTTGTTGAGTGACTGTTCAAAATTACAAGGACACTGAAAAAAGTGACTTATGGCCATTGTTCACACTTATGACCGTTGTAGCATCCCTGTGCTCACGTTATCAAAATCCAGACCCTTGGCAACTGACTCATATTTATGACCGTTCCAGTGTCACGATGTCATGTGATCCTCATTTGCGACCTTCTGACAAGCAAAGTCAATGAGGAAACCCGATTCATTTAATAACCGTGTTGTTCATTTAGCATCTGCAGTGATTGACTTAACACCTTAACACCCTTATCACCTTGAGGTTCGACTACTGCAATGCCCTCTACATGGGGCTACCTTTGAAGACTGTTCGAAAACTTCAACTCGCCCAAAATGCAGCCGCACGAGCAGTCTTGGGCCTTCCAAGAAATGCCCATATCTCACCATCACTCCGCGGACTGCATTGACTACCAATCTGTTTCCGGGCACAATTCAAAGTGTTGATTAAGACCTATAAAGCTCTACATGGCATAGGACCAGATTATCTCTGAGACCACCTTCTGCCGCACGAATCCCAGCGACCGGTGAGGTCCCACAGAATTAGTCTCCTTAGGGTCCCGTTGGCTGGCGGGACCCAGGGGAAGAGCCTTCTCTGTGGGGGCCCCGGCCCTCTGGAATCAGCTCCCTCCGGAGATTCGCACTGCCCCCACCCTCCTCGCCTTCCGGAAGAGTTTAAAAACTCATCTTTGCCTCCAGGCCTGGAGTTCCTTAGATCTTCCACCCTGACCAATGAATGCTTTAGTTTGATTGTTGAACGAATGATATTAATGATATTGTAATTAGAATTTTAAAGATTGTTTTTTAATGTATTAATTGGATTGCTATTATTCTTGTTTTTCTGTATATGCTGTGAGCCGCCCCGAGTCCTCGGAGAGGGGCGGCATACAAATCCAAATGAATGAATGAATGAATGAATGAATGAATGAATGAATGAATGTGATAAGAAAAATTGTACAATGGGGCAAAGCTCACTTAATAAATTTCTGCCTTAGCAAATGTTGGTCTCAATTGTTGGTTGTAAGAGGGGGACTACCTGTACTGGCCACCATCAGTCTTGGTAATATGGGAATTTTATAGGGAACCACACTGTTTTCCAAAATGCAGCAACTACAGTTTTGATTGACTGATAAATATAAATTATTGGATCCAAAATTGATGGCATGCTATGCTAGAAACGTTATCTGTTTTTAAAGTTTTAAATCAACTATAAAAATTCACTACATAACCAATACGATTAGTGGTGATACATCTCGCTTTTTCAAGAATAGGGAAAAGAGAAAGGCTTCACATAAGCTGACCTTTATTTAAAAAAGATTCTTACCTAGTATTATAGTTGGAATTCTTTGAGCTTAGGGAGATCAGTCCTGAAGTAGTTGTCGCAGCAGGCAAAACCACTGCAAAATTGTGATATGTTATTTGGCATTAATGTTTCTTAAAGTTGGAGAACTGCTACTAAAATTATGTACGCCAACCCCGACTACTGTTAACTAGAGAAGTCCCTAAGCTGATTTGTATTGTGCTTTGGTTGCACAGATGAAAAAGGATTTTGCAGTACTTTTCAGATTTTGTTTTTCACTTTATCTGTTTCCATCTTTCTTATACTGCTTGAAATTACAGCACCCACACTTCAAAACTGTGAACTAAAAGTACCAGTCATTTCAGTTGAGAAACAGAAACAGATTACATAAACTAAGCATGCACAACGTGTATATTTTAAATTGAAATTTCAGGGAAAGGTTTCTAATGGATTTTTAAGTGGTGGGTAAGGATCTGACTTTTCACGCTGGATTGACAGAAATATCTGTGAACTCTATTGTTCTCTCTTGTATAATGTATAATGCACACTTCTCATTTTGTGATTTCAGAATATATTTGGGGAAGAGGGAGCTTGTACTAGGCTCAGTATCCTTTTGATCCAGATAGTTCTTTCTAGTTTTGACTTGCGACCTGAGAGATATTTTTGCTCTATATTTTCTCCATTGGAATTATGTTAACATAGATTCTTTCATATTGCTTTTTCTCAGAAAGAAACTTATTCCATACAAAACAAAAAGAATTAGAAACCAGAATAATGAATGTGTCATCTGCCATTTTATTATTATTTTACATTCTTTCCATTTAAAACGAATGCAGTGTTCTACTGTAGTGTAAACTTTATTTACAACAGTGCCTTCAATCCCATAAACACTGGAATTATGGCTGTGTTAGTGTTTTGCTTCAAAAAATGCTCAACTTTTCATTTTAAAAAGGGCAAGAATAAATGGTGAAAGTTGATCGAGAAAGTCTAAGGTTGCTTCATTTAAAAGTAGTTAGTTTGAAAATAAGAAGTGTGAATGGGGGGATGTTTTCATGTAAAGTGATACCTCGTCTTACAAACGCCTCGTCATACAAAATTTTCAAGATACAAACCTGGGGTTTAAGATTTTTTTGTCTCTTACAAACTATGTTCACCTTACAAACCCACTGGGTTGCCCTGCCTCCGGACTTCCGTTGCCAGCGAAGCACCCGTTTTTGCGCTGCTGGGATTCCCCTGAGGCTCCCCTCCATGGGAAACCCCACCTCTGGACTTCCGTGTTTTCGTGATGCTGCAGGGGAATCCCAGCAGGGGAATCGCAGCAGCCCAAAAATGGGAGCTTTGCTGGCAACGGAAGTCCGGAGGTGGGGTTTCCCAGTGAGGGGAGCCTCAGTGAAATTGCAGCATTGCAAAAACACAGAGGTCCGGAGGTGGGGTTTCCAGGACTTTGGTGTTTTTGCGATGCTCTGATTTCACTGATGCTCTCTTCTCTGGAAAACCCCACCTCCGTACTTCTGTTGCCAGCAAAGCGCCCGTTTTTGCGATGCTGCGATTCCCCTGCTGGGATTCCCCTACAGCATCGCAAAAACACAGAAGTCCGGAGGTGGGGTTTCCCATGGAGGGGAGCCTCAGAGGAATCCCAGTAGCGCACAAACGGGCGCTTCAGCTGGCAAAAGGGATGAATTTTGGGCTTGCACGCATTAATCGCTTTTCCATTGATTCCTATGGGAAACATTGTTTCGTCTTACGAACCTTGTCCCGGAACCAATTAAGTTTGTAAGACAAGGTATCACTGTATATGAAACATGATCAACTCTACAGGTCATTGGTGACCTTCTAGTTGTGATTTGTTTATGGTGTAATCAAAATCAAACCAGATTGTTGGATATGCTGCCAAATTTAACTATGGACATTCTTCAGTTTTGTGTCCTCAAGATGTTGGATTTTACTCCTGTAATTTCAACTAACTTGAATGAACCCAGTTTATGTTTCGTTTGCCAGTCTTATTAAGCTTACCATGTGTTGTTCAAAGTAAGCGTGAAAGAAACCCTTTTGATGGATATACTTCAAAGAATAAAGATTCCTCTTGGAGTCAGCAGCCAGACAGGATTAAACTGGGAGGAACCAGTATAATTTTGCACGGTATTGTGTCTTTTGGTGGACATAAAGAAGTGAAACCTGTTTGTAAGGCATGGAGCACCTATTGCAATCTTCCCAAACCTTTGGTCTCCCAATGACTAAAACTCCCAGAATTAGCTAGTGTTGGAAATTCTAGGAATTTTAGTTAGACACATGGTTTGTGTGTGTATAGGAGTAATTATGTTGAGTAGATTGATCTATTTTTTTAAAAAACAACTTTGGTTCATTTGCATCATGATATGTTTATGTTTGAGAAAGGATATTATGCTTAGTTTCTGAGATGTGCTATTTCTGCCCAATATTTGCATTTGTACCTATACGAAGCCTCTCTTATACGTTTGAGTAGCCACATTGAGGAATAACTACTTTTCTTATTTTTACAGCTCCACCTTTTGTTTGTCATTTCAACATGAATACATTCCTACATTGCAGTATAGTTTTCCTTGGCATGTTTTGTGAATCTAGCCATTGTGTGTGTATGTTTTTTTAAATAAAAAAAATAGCTTATGTCTTGTGTTTACGCAAATCTCAATGGAATAAATAATGCCACAGTGTGATTCAGGTAGTCCTCAACGACCACTATTGAGCCCAAAATTTATGTTGTTGAGAAATTTGTTGAGTTTTTATTTATTTATTTATTAATTGGACTTTTATGCTGCCCCTCTCCGAGGACTCGGGGCAGCTTACAACATATAAAATAACAATATGTAACATCCTGAATCCAATCAATAACTAATAATCTAAAAACCCAAAGACCGTAAAGACACTCATTCAATCCACTAACTTGCATAGGTTTCGTTGGCCAGGGGCAGAAGTCTAATAGTCCCAAGCCTGGTGACATTAATGAGTCTTGAGACTCTTACAGAAGGCAAGGAGGGTGGGGGCAGTGTGAATCTCTGGGGGGAGCTGATTCCAGAGGGCTGGGGCTGCCACAGAGAAGGCTCTTCCCCTAGGCCCCACCAAGCGACATTGTCTAGTTGACGGGATCTGGAGAAGGCTGACTCTGTGGGACCTGACCGGTCGCTGGGACTCATGTGGCAGAAGGCGGATCCGTAGGTATTCTGGTCCGATGCCATGTAAGGCTTTATTGGTCATGACCAACACTTTAAATTGAGCCCGGAAACCAATTGCAGCCAGTGCAGACTGTACCCAGTTTTGCCCCATTTTATAACTTTTCTTGCCACATTTGTTAAGTGATTCGCTGCAATTGTTAAACTAGTAACATGATTGTTAACTGAATCTGGTTTCCCCATTGACTTTGCTTGTCAGAAGATTGCAAAAAGGTAATCAGATGACCCTGGGACACTGCAAACGTCACAATTGTGTGTCAGTTGCCAAGCATCTTCTGTTCATTTCTCCTAGTATCTGTGGTTGGGAGATATAGCGTCATTGAATAAAATGTTTCCCTTTAATTTCCATTGTCAAAAATATTTTGCATGAGTGACTGTGAAAGTTGCCTTTAGGAGAAGAAGGATACTTTTGTAATCTTGTCTTTTTCTTCCCATTTCCCATCCAGCCTTTCCTCTTCAAAAGCGGTACTTTGTGTGATTGTGCAGTTCTGTACAGTGTGTTCAGTGTGTGCATAATACACATTGTATTATGGCAAGTAATAACAGCAGCAAAAACCCACAAATATTTATTTATTTATTTATTCATTCATTTGTTCATTCATTCCATTTATTTATTCCATTTATTTATTCAATGTATGTATGTATGTATGTATGTATGTATGTATGTATGTATTTATTTTCAGTATTAATATTATTTTTATTCACATTTAACGGCAAGTAAAAAACGAATCAAAAAGTCAGGCGGTAGGGAAAGCAAGTAGGATGCTTGGCTGCATAGCTAGAGGTATAACAAGCAGGAAGAGGGATATTATGATCCCGCTATATAGAGCGCTGGTGAGACCACATTTGGAATACTGTGTTCAGTTCTGGAGACCTCGACTACAAAAAGATATTGACAAAATTGAACGGGTCCAAAGACGGGCTACAAGAATGGTGGAAGGTCTTAAGCATAAAACGTATCAGGAAAGACCTAATGAACTCAATCTGTATAGTCTGGAGGACAGAAGGAAAAGGGGGGACATGATCGAAACATTTAAATATGTTAAAGGGTTAAATAAGGTCCAGGGGGGAAGTGTTTTTAATAGGAAAGTGAACACAAGAACAAGGGGACACAATCTGAAGTTAGTTGGGGGAAAGATCAAAAGCAACATGAGAAAATATTATTTTACTGAAAGAGTAGTAGATCCTTGGAACAAACTTCCAGCAGACGTGGTAGATAAATCCACAGTAAATGACTGTACACATGCCTGGGATAAACATATATCCATCCTAAGATAAAATACAGAAAATAGTATAAGGGCAGGCTAGATGGACCATGAGGTCTTTTTCTGCCGTCAGTCTTCTATGTTTCTATGTTTCTAATCCCTTGAAGGACAATACAGTATTGCAAGATTGTCACGTCACAAGGCCTAACTGAGTTTTAATTTTTTTGTCAAGAGTTAATTTAAACATAGGTAAAGCCACAAATATTGATCAACAGGAGGTATTATTTCAGGACACCAAGGAGAATGAAGATCAGGGCCTATTCATCTAACAGAACACGGGATAACTGGTGATCACTATGTTAATAGAAAATGCAGGGACATGCTTCTCAGATAGATGTCTTGGGCCCATCCTGATAATTACAATATCCATAGTATTCATCTCTTCTACCTGACTGAAGTGCTGTCTTGCTTATATCTTGTTTGTTTGGTCTGCAAGGCTGTAAGATGCTGAGAGTGTGATGGAAAAACAGGAGGAGGGAAACAGGACTCAGTTCTGTTAATGCCAAATTTGCATAGTTTCTTGATTTTGCAACTGGCTGAAGCATAGACATCAGAGAGTTATTGTTAATGGCGAGTATTCTGAGCAGAGTCAGGTTACAAGCGGTGTGCCACAAGGGTCTGTTCTGGGTCCTATTCTTTTTAATATGTTTGTGAGTGACATAGGGGAAGGTTTGGTAGGGAAGGTTTGCCTATTTGCCGATGACTCTAAAGTGTGCAATAGGGTTGATATTCCTGGAGGCGTCTGTAATATGGTAAATGATTTAGCTTTACTAGATAAATGGTCAAAGCAATGGAAACTGCAGTTTAATGTTTCCAAATGTAAAATAATGCACTTGGGGAAAAGGAATCCTCAATCTGAGTATTGTATTGGCAGTTCTGTGTTAGCAAATACTGTACTTCAAAAGAAAAGGATTTAGGGGTAGTGATTTCTGACAGTCTCAAAATGGGTGAACAGTGCAGTCAGGCGGTAGGGAAAGCAAGTAGGATGCTTGGCTGCATAGCTAGAGGTATAACAAGCAGGAAGAGGGAGATTATGATCCCGCTATATAGAATGCTGGTGAGACCACATTTGGAATGCTGTGTTCAGTTCTGGAGACCTCACCTACAAAAAGATATTGACAAAATTGAACGGGTCCAAAGACGGGTTACAAGAATGGTGGAAGGTCTTAAGCATAAAACGTATCAGGAAAGACTTAATGAACTCAATCTGTATAGTCTGGAGGACAGAAGGGAAAGGGGGGACATGATCGAAACATTTAAATATATTAAAGGGTTAAATAAGGTCCAGGAGGGAAGTGTTTTTAATAGGAAAGTGAACACAAGAACAAGGGGACACAATCTGAAGTTAGTTGGGGGAAAGATCAAAAGCAACATGAGAAAATATTATTTTACTGAAAGAGTAGTAGACCCTTGGAACAAACTTCCAGCAGACGTGGTTGGTAAATCCACAGTAACTGAATTTAAACATGCCTGGGATAAACATATATCCATCCTAAGATAAAATACAGAAAATAGTATAAGGGCAGACTAGATGGACCATGAGGTCTTTTTCTGCCGTCAGTCTTCTATGTTTCTATGTTTCTGTGTTTCTATCTCAATGATATACTTGCCCAGCATATGTTAAGTTCCATGCTATACACTCTGAAAAAAAAAGTTTATTTATTTATAACATCTGAAACCATTCTGAACAATTTCCCGTTTGAAATTATTTTGGGGAAGCTGATCCAAATTAGTTAATGTTTGTCCTCAAAGCTTGCTTGATCAAGAGATCTGTATAAATGCAAAGCATTATTCCTGATTATTTTATGATGACAATTAGAGACGGAAATGCCATGACTTCATTGTTTAATTGAGGAAACAACTATTAAGAGCTTTAAACAGTGAACCATTTAATTTCCCTGAAATGAAGTGATGGTTGTTTAAAACTGAAAGAATGAATCACTTCTTCTTCATCTCACCGAAACCTAGCCAGGTTTGAAGGGAAACACACATTTTCTGTGCTGTAATGAAGAGGGGAAAACTGAAATCAGGGCTGAAAGGTATTCAGGCACATAATTCGGGATTTTGTACTGATTAATTTCCTTTCCCCAGAGAATCATAAGTGATTCATTCTGGATTTGATTAGCTGTCAACCTAAGCCTTCCCTTGCAGACATTTGCATGACGTAATATAGGAGCTATCATTTTCAGTTTATTACAGCTTAAAAACTGGAGGTACAGAATTTATGCAGATGATATCCAGCTCTACATCTCCACCCCTTGTCCAGTCAGTGAAGCAGTGGAAGTGATGTGCCAGTGCGTGGAGGCTGTTGGGGTCTGGATGGGTGTCAACAGACTCAAACTCAACCCTGATAAGATGGAGTGGCTGTGGGTTTTGCCTCCCAAGGACAACCCCATCTTACCCTGGGGGGGGGGGAATCACTAACCCCCTCGGAGAGGGTCCGCAGCTTGGGCGTCCTCCTCAATCCACAGCTCACATTAGAGAAACATCTTTCAACTGTGGCAAGGGGGGCGTTTGCCCAGGTCCGCCTGGTGCACCAGTTGCGGCCCTATTTGGACCGGGAGTCACTGCTCACAGTCACTCATGCCCTCATCACCTCGAGGCCTGACTACTGTAATGCTCTCTACATGGGGCTACCTTTGAAAAGTGTTCGGAAACTTCAGATCGTGCAGAATGCAGCTGCGAGAGCTACCATCGGCTTTCCTAAATACGCCCATGTCACACCAACACTCCACAGTCTGCATTGGTTACCGATCAGTTTCCGGTCACAATTCAAAGTGTTGGTTATGACCTATAAAGCCCTTCATGGCACTGGACCAGAATATCTCCGGGACCGCCTTCTGCCGCACGAATCCCAGCGACCAGTTAGGTCCCACAGAGTTGGGCTTCTCCGGGTCCCGCCAACTAAACAGTATCGTTAGGCGGGACCCAGGGGAAGAGCCTTCTCTGTGGCGGCCCCGACCCTTTGGAACCAACTCCCCCCAGATATTAGAGTTGCCCCCATCCTCCTTGCCTTTCGTAAGCTCTTTAAAACCCACCTCTGTTGTCAGGCATGGGGGAATTGAGACTTTCTCTCCCCCTAGGCTTATAAAATGTATGCATGGTATGTCAGTATGTATGATTGGTTTCTAAATTGGGGTTTTTAAATTAACCTAAATCTTAGTTTTGCTTACATTGTATTATTATTGCTGTTAGCCGCCCCGAGTCTGCGGAGAGGGGCGGCATACAAATCTGATTAATAAATAATAAATAAATAAATAAATTTAACAGTTCTACTCTCACCATTAGTGGAAACATCTGAACATGCTTTAGCAAGCTTCGTTCGCTTGGAGGTTGTTGCTGAGCCATTCAGGATATTTCTGCTTTCTTCTCATAAGATACGTTGGAGTAGGGGTGGAACCCAACAGATAGGTTGGCAGAAGTTAACTTTTGGGTGTGCCTTTAGGGATTGTTTTTAATGAATTTTCTCAGAGAACTCTTGGGAGAAAAAAAGAGAAGACGTTTGCTTTCAAACTGTTCCAAAAAAGCTTAGAAAGACTAAGACTGCTATGAGATGAGTCCAGTATTTCCATGAACTGTTCAGTCCTGTTCCGTTTGTAGGTTTAATTTAGAACACTAATTATTCAGAGGCCCAAAGTTTCTAAGAAAACAATTATCTGATGGTATGCTAGTAATAGAGCCTTTAAAGATAATCTGATTATGTAATCTAATTTCGGGATATTATTTTAATTTTGCATTGGGACAACACTTGGGTGGCAGAGTTCTACTGTCATACTCAATACAAACATAGCCACTAAAAAAATCCACACCCTGGTAACAGAGTAGTATAATATAAAAAGGCGAAATGCATTTGTGTCAGTGGCTT
The DNA here is from genome assembly GCF_031021105.1 of Erythrolamprus reginae. Taxonomy (NCBI): domain Eukaryota; kingdom Metazoa; phylum Chordata; class Lepidosauria; order Squamata; family Dipsadidae; genus Erythrolamprus; species Erythrolamprus reginae. The sequence goes on from NC_091950.1 coordinate 85,004,292, forward strand.
TTGAATGTGAAGACTGCATTTCTCAACAGTATGCTCTGAAAATGAGCAGGATAATGCTCTTACTACCAGCATTCCAACTAACATCTAAGTTTAAATCAGAGTCTTCAGAGTTCCAATTTATTCTTATTTATTCTTGGCACGTCTCTGGGGAAACCCGGATCTGATTTCCCCAGGATTTCTACTTCCAGGTTACAGTTCATTCTCCTGTCCTACACCCACAAGTTCATCACATTAATCTTCTGCCACCGGATTCATACACACCCATCTTCTTTCAGCCCGGTGCTGACAAAAGATGACCTTGAAACTCTATAAGGAATTTATTTTGTCTTATAACTCCTCATGCAACTGTTCCTCCTTGAAACTATATAAGGAATTTATTTTGTCTACCTCTAACTCATAGAAACATAAAAATATAGAAGTCTGACGGCAGAAAAAGACCTCATGGTCCATCTAGTCTGCCCTTATACTATTTTCTGTATTTTATCTTAGGATGGATATATGTTTATCCCAGGCATGTTTAAATTCAGTTACTGTGGATTTATCTACCACATCTGCTGGAAGTTTGTTCCAAGGATCTACTACTCTTTCAGTAAAATAATATTTTCTCATGTTGCTTTTGATCTTTCCCCCAACTAACTTTAGATTGTGGCCCCTTGTTCTTGTGTTCCCTTTCCTATTAAAAAGACTTCCCTCCTGGACCTTATTTAACCCTTTAATATATTTAAATGTTTCAATCATGTCCCCCCTTTTCCTTCTGTCCTCCACACTATACAGATTGAGTTCATTAGGTCTTTCCTGATACGTTTTATGCTTAAGACCTTCCACCATTCTTGTAGCCCATCTTTGGACCCGTTCAATTTTGTCAATATCTTTTTGTAGGTGAGGCCTCCTCATGCAACTGTTCCTCCCTTCTTCCCACAGCAAAAAAACATTCCAAAAGAACATAGCATAACATGTTAGGCCAAGACCTCCAAGCATTCTGGCTTTAGCCTGACACTTACATCTAATACCCTTCTTGTGGTCTTCCATTAAAAAACTACTATAAAGGATTCCTTGAGATGAACTTAGCTCCTGGTCCGTGTGGCTTTCTCAACATGCTTTTCGACAGTTCTGCCTAATCTTCAATCTTGGGTGTTTTTGACAGTCTTATAAATCTTACCCAGATCTAAACCTGTTTAGCTATTTTTTTGTGTGGAATCGGCTAAGGTTGCCAGGCCTTCTATCTGCTGTAAGAAAGCTGCCCTACCACATCTCACTCCTTTTTAAAAAAGCCAAAACGCTGAGTGAATCCTTATAATAGCATGATTAACATTCCTATTACCTCCCTTATTTCAAGAGTTTTTCTCTCAGTTCACATTCCCCGCGGCTCCTCCCCTGTCTTTCTCCAACTCCACAAGTTATATTCACTCCTTGAGTTCTATGAACAACTCCTCCTGCTCTACGGCTGCTCTACGGCGAGAGGGAACAACGAGGTTTAAGGCGCCAAGCCTACGGAGGGGGGCCTCTCACCTGTTCCGCCTCATCTGCCTCTGTGAAGCATGCTTTGTGAGGTTTGCTAGCAGGAGTAACTCCGGGCAGAAGTTTATTTATTTTTATTTATTTATTTTGTCCAATACACAATAATACAGAGAATATAGTAGAGAAGAAATATGAGATATAGGAGAGACTATAGGACAGGGGACTCTAGTGCGCTTATGTACGCCCTTTACTGACCTCTTAGGAATCTAGAGAGGTCAACCGTGGATAGTCTAAGGGTAAAATGTTGGTGGTTAGGGGATGATACTACAGAGTCCGGTAATGAGTTCCACGCTTCAACAACCCAATTACTAAAGTCATATTTTTTACAGTCAAGTTTGGAGCGGTTAATATTAAGCTTGAATCTGTTGTGGGCTCTTGTGTTGTTGTGGTTGAAGCTGAAGTAGTCTTTGACAGGCAGGACATTGCAGCATATGATCTTGTGGGCAATGTTTAAGATCATGTTTAAGGTGTGATCTAAGTTTTGCAAAAAGTTTGCTAGCGGGAGTAACTCCGGGCAGGGGCTCTGCAGGCTTTCCCATCTGAGTGTGATAATTACATCATAGGCAATTTTGGTTTTGAGACAGTATTTCTTGAACTTGAATCGGGCCTCTCTACAGATAGACTATCATTCCCTGAAGACAGACTATCATTTCTTGCAGACAGATTATTACAGACAATCTTTGCAACTATAGACTATTATTTTGATCAGAGGTAAATTGTACAAAATAGGAAACAGGCTAAGCTGCCCTTCTATTAAAGAACCAATTACTGGCTTATTCAAAACATGACTAACATCGTTACACTGGCTTGTTTGGTACTTCTTTAGAGGCAAGCTGTTTAATAAAATAAAGCATATAAGAACAGCATTTATAACTTATTATGAAATGATGCTGCTGAGTTTAATTAAAAATTGCTGTGATGTTTTGCCAAAGAGTCTTCCTGGAGATGGATTTGAGCCAGGGTGCAGAGTCCAGAATTCACATTTTTCCCCAGTAAGTGTATGCTTGGATGCCAGATTTGAGTTCAGGTGTGTCTACTGTTCAGAATATGAACTTCATAGCTCATTGTTTTTAAAAAAAGCAAGAAGTCGTATCCCAAGAAATGTAATATAAATTCCGATTTAATTATATAGCTCGGCAAAGTGCACAGCAGCAGTTCCTCTTTTACTCATTCCCACAGTTTATTTATTTTATTTATTTATTTATTAGATTTATATGCCGCCCCTCTCCGTAGACTCGGGGCGGCTCACAACAATAATAAAACAATATACATAGAACAAATCTAATATTTAAAATCTAAAAACCCATTATTTAAAAGAACATACAACACAAGCATACCATACATAAAACTATATAGGCCTGGGGGGAAATGTCTCAATTTCCCCATGCCTGACGGCAGAGGTGGGTTGCCCTGTGAAAAGAATTTTTGGATAGATTGCAATTTTTTATTTGTTGTGCATTTGAATTAGGTATTTATTAATATTGCAGAGACTCTTTAATCAGCAATTTTTAGTGGGTCTCTTAGTAGGCTATGTATTACTTAGTAGGCTAAGTATTACTTCGGAGAGGGGCGGCAAACAAATCTAATAAATAATAATAATAATAATAATAATAATAATTATTATTATTATTATTACAGGCCCGATCTTTGCTACAATAAAACTGCCAAGTTCTGACTAGTTATCACCCAAATGCTCTTTGACATTTATCAATTTGGATCAGCGATGAAATCCAATTTTTTTTACTACCAGTTCTGTGGGTGTGGCTTGCTAGCCGTGGTGTGGCTTGGTGGGTGTGGCTTGGTGAGTGTGGCAGGGGAAAGATACTGCAAAATCTCCATTCCCATCCTACTCTGTGGCCAGCCAGAAGTGGTATTTGCCGTTTCTCTGAACTAATCAAAATTTCCGCTCCCAGTTCTCTGAACTACTCAAAATTTTTGCTATCGGTTCTCCAGAACCTTTCAAAACTGCTGGATTTCACCCCTGATTTGGATCCTGTTTCCAGGAAATGCTGAATATTGATTGATTGATTGATTGATTGTTACAGTTGAAAGGGACCATGAAGGCCATCAAGTTCAACCCCCTGCCCAAGCAGGAACCCTATAGCACACCAGTCAAGTAGCAGTTCAATCTTCTCTTTAAAATGTCCAGAGTGTTGGAGTTCACAACGTCTGCTGGTAGGTTGTTCCATTGGTTGATCGCTCTGACAGTCAGGAAGTTCCTCCTTATCTCCATGTTGAATCTTTCCTTGGTCAGCTTTCAGACGTTGTTCCTTGTCCGGCCCTCTGGTGCCCTGAAGAATAAAGTGATCCCCTCCTCTCTGTGACATCCCCACGTATACTTGTAGGCTGCTATCATGTCCGCTCTGGCCCTCCTTTTCTCTAGGCTATCCATGCCCAGTTCCCTCAGTCTCTCTTTGTAAGTCTTGGTTTCCAGTCCCTTAATCATCTTGGTTGCTCTTTTTTTCACCTTCGCCAGAGTTTCAATGTCTCTTTTGAAGTGTGGTGACCAGAACTGAATACAGTACTCCAAGTGTGGTCGGACCAGGGCATAGTAGAGTGGTATTAAGACTTCCCTGGTCTTGGAGTGTATTCCCCTGTTGATGCCGCTTAGGATTGTGTTGGCTTTTTTAGCTGCTGCATATATCTTGGAAACCAGTTGCCAAAGATTTACCTAGTTATTTCTTAGAGTAAGGGGTGAGAGTACACAGTACTTTAGCATCTCTTAAGTAGAGAGAAGAGGTGTTGACTGGTTGAAGTTCTGTTGGTGTAGCTTCTGAGTAACATGGTCTATCCAAAAAAATGGCTGAGTGGGGTCCCTCTGACCTCCAGTTCACATTAAAACATTTTGTAATTGTGGATAGTGAGATGGAAGTAGGATATATATACAGTTGTTTAGTGAAAACAAAATCTCTATGAAATTGAATTAATTAATAAAGAGTGTATAGAAGGCGGCTAAGAAAATAACAATAACAAACAAGACATTGACAACCAAAAGAAATAATAGTGAATACCGACTGTCTGTTCTTTCTTCACCAGAAAATAATTTGATATTAGAAGAGATTGTATTTTCCCTCCTCACAAGAGGATATTAATGATATATTTTCCGTTACTTATTTATTGTTGTTATTGTTGATATTGTTTATTGGTTTTGTTGTTGTTTCTTATATGTTATTTTTAAATCAATTTAATAAAAATTATTTTTTTTAAAAAGGAAGTAGGACAATTGCAGGTTGGATTTGAAATGTGTTGGACATAATTTGCCAGCGAAATGGAATGAATAGCAATGTAGCTAAAGTCAGGCTTTCAGTGATGGCTTTTCCAAAGAGGATAAAAAGAACATGAGTTCTATTTTTCTACAAAGAGCAAAGTTTCTATTTTACTCCTGCCTAGGAAGTTTTCTAAAACTTACACTTTGATTCCCCCCCATGGGAGCTCATCCCTTCTCTGTCTGAAACGGAAATGTTCAGAAATATCATTATGTGTTATAATGTATAGTATAGTTGGTTAATCCTCTATTCCATATTGACTTTTCGTTGCATCACAGCTATGGTCTGTGGGGATTCCCAATCATCCACGTCATGCTTGTCTCAAAGGTACTTTTTCAAAAGGCAACTGGACAAGACAAAGGTCACTCTTTTGGAGACAGCAAAGTCCACATTCTGGACAGAGAGGACTGCTGGCTTATAACACAAACCTTTTAGCAAAACCAAGAAGGTTCCATGCTCATTTGCACTATTCACTGTGCCCATTGTGAAGGCACAAATAAACTTCCAAGTGGCTTCAGTGATCTCAGAAAGAATGCTAATGACAATATGACTGCAAAGGATATAAATCCTTCCACCATTCAGTCAGAACTGAAGCAGCTTCTAGGATGAGAAGCAAAACAACTTCAAGGGAAAATAAAGCATAGTTGCCTTTTGAAAAAGCAGCTTTTGAGATCAAAGCTTTGGATTGATGGGCTCATTATGTTGTCTGGGAATCAAATTCATAACGAAATGCATGGATTGTTGCATAACCTAAGAAAACAAACCCAAACAGAAATAAAGCCTGGAACAAAGAAAGTTTTTTTTAAAAAAAATATACAGTGTTCCCTCGATTTTCGCGGGTTCGAACTTCGCGAAAAGTCTATACCACGGTTTTTCAAAAATATTAATTAAAAAATACTTTGCGGTTTTCCCCCCTATACCACAGTTTTTCCCGCCCGATGACATCATATGTCATCGCCAAACTTTCATCCGACTTTAATAAATATTTTTTTAATAAACTTTAATAAATAAACATGGTGAGTAATAATCTGAATGGTTTCTAAGGGAATGGGAAATTGCACTTTAGGGGTTTAAAGTGTTAAGGGAAGGCTTGTGATACTGTTCATAGCCAAAAATAGTGTAATTACTTCCGCATCTCTACTTCGCAGAAATTCAACTTTCGCGGGCAGTCTCGGAACGCATCCCCCGCGAAAATCGAGGGAACACTGTATTTGTATTTATAAATGGTCTATAAAAATATCTGGATATGCACTACACAAATAGCATAACACAAATTTAAAAAGTCTGATAGTAAAATCATCCTGGCAAAAATCAAACAAATACAAAGCCAGTGCGATAAAAATATAGTCTTGTAAAAAACGGGGGGGAAAAACAGTAGTTAAAACAAACGCCTTATGGTGCCAAGCAGAGACGGTGCAAAATAAGCAGCTTTCTGAATAATACTGTGCATAGTTGATACAGTCTGGAATCTTTCTATGGTATTTGGCAAAGCTCCTGGAAAAGGCACAGAATGAGCAAAGCTGAAAAGGAACTTTGTAAAGCCCTTGTGTTTAAGGTGCAGTGACCTTTTCCTAGCTCTTTCCATTTTGTGTATGTGTACGTGTGTGTGTGTACACACATTTATATACATTCATATTTTCATATTGTATTTTGGGTGTGTATGTGTACATGTGTATGTATACACACACAACATAAACACTAATGCACAAATTGGGTCTCTTCTCCAACAGGCTGAAAAAAACAGTACTTTTGGAGTGAGCTCTGTTATTCAGAGCAGGTAGAAACATAGAAACATAGAAGACTGACGGCAGAAAAAGACCTCACGGTCCATCTAGTCTGCCCTTTTACTATTTCCTGTATTTTATCTTACAATGGATATATGTTTATCCCAGGCATGTTTAAATTCAGTTACTGTGGCTTTCCCAACCACGTCTGCTGGAAGTTTGTTCCAAGGATCTACTACTCTTTCAGTAAAATAATATTTTCTCATGTTGCCTTTGATCTTTCCCCCAACTAACTTCAGATTGTGTCCCCTTGTTCTTGTGTTCACTTTCCTGTTAAAAACACTTCCCTCCTGAACCCTATTTAACCCTTTAACATATTTAAATGTTTCGATCATGTCCCCCCTTTTCCTTCTGTCTTCCAGACTATACAGATTGAGTTCATTAAGTCTTTCCTGATACGTTTTATACTTAAGACCTTCCACCATTCTTGTAGCCCGTCTTTGGACCCGTTCAATTTTGTCAATATCTTTTTGTAGGTGAGGTCTCCAGAACTGAACACAGTATTCCAAATGTGGTCTCACCAGCGCTCTATATAAGGGGATCACAATCTCCCTCTTCCTGCTTGTTATACCTCTAGCTATGCAGCCAAGCATCCTACTTGCCTTTCCTACCGCCCGACCACACTGCTCACCCATTTTGAGACTGTCAGAAATCACTACCCCTAAATCCTTCTCTTCTGAAGTTTTTGCTAACACAGAACTGCCAATGCAATACTCAGATTTAGGATTCCTTTTCCCCAAGTGCATTATTTTACATTTGGAAACATTAAACTGCAGTTTCCATTGCTTTGACCATTTATCTAGTAACGCTAAATCATTTACCATATTACAGACCCCTCCAGGAATATCAACCCTATTGCACACTTTAGAGTCATCAGCAAATAGGCAAACCTACATTTGTGTACCTTTGTGATTATCCACAATGACCAGGGAATAGGTCTCAATTAATTCAGGACGGGTTTTTTTTTTTGCAGATTAGCATAGGTTTCCCCTGGATATCATTCTGTGCTTTTATAATAGCTCACCTTGGAACCTCCATCATTTTTTAAAAGTTTTCATTGTGACTTTTTACTCTGATCAGTGGGGTGAATGAGTGCTGAAGAAAGATTATACATGTCATCTTTGAATTACTGCAAAACACTTTTGAAAATAAAATAGTAAAAAAAAAAAATTCTGAATGATCTTGTGATGTTAGATCTAACAATCATGATGTCTTATCCCAGAACACGTCCTATTAATTTGGGGATTGTGCATGACTCCTGATTCCAGGTAATTACAACCACAATTGAGCCCAAAATTCCTGTTGTTAAGTGAGACATTTGTTAAATGAGTTTTGTTGACATTTACGACATTTCTTGCCACAGTTGTTAAGTTGTTGTTGTTGTTGTTGTTGTTGTTGTTGTTATTATTATTATTATTATTATTATTATTATTATTATTATTATTATTAATTGGATTTGTATGCCGCCCCTCTCCGCAGACTCGGGGCGGCTAACAACAGTGATAAAAAGCAGCATGTAACAATCCAATACTAAACAACTAAAAAAACCCTTATTATAAAACCAAACATACATACAAACATACCATGCGTAAATTGTAAGGCCTAGGGGGAAAGAATATCTCAGTTCCCCCATGCCTGATGGCAGAGGTGGGTTTTAAGAAGCTTACGAAAGGCAAGGAGGGTGGGGGCAATTCTAATCTCTGGGGGGAGTTGGTTCCAAAGGGCTGAGGCCGCCACAGAGAAGGCTCTTCCCCTGGGTCTCGCCAAACTACATTGTTTAGTTGACGGGACCCGGAGAAAGCCCACTCTGTGGGACCTAACTGGTCGCTGGGATTCATGCAGCAGAAGGCGGTCCCTGAGATAATCTGGTCCGGTGCCATGAAGGGCTTTATAGGTCATAACCAAAACTTTGAATTGTGACCGGGAACATGGTTGTTAAGTTGGCCTCCCTATGTAATTTGCTTCTCAGAAGGTCACAAAAGATGGACACATAACTCTCGGGACACTGCAACTGTCATATATATGAGTTAATTGCCATGAATTTTGATCGTGTGGCCATGGGGATGTTTCAGGGGTTATAAGTGTGAAAAGGGGTCATGTGAAAAGAGCCTCGGTGGTGCAGTGGTTAGAGTGCAGTATTGCAAGCTACTTCTGCTGATCACCTCCTACATGAACAAAAGTTAAAACCTCTGCTCCTGGTTTGTGCAGTAACTCTTTTCTGTTTTATGTGAATACTGGAAACTATGGTTTGTACAAACTATAGAAACTATTAGAAACTTGGTTTGAAATATTGATTTGTTAATTATGGTTTGTGCAAACCCATTGGTAGGTTATTTGGATGAAACAGGAAACCACTGAGGCTTCATTTCTCTTTCCTTCCCCCAAGGTCAGATCTGTGCATGTTCACCATCTTTTCAAAAATGCTTTTCAATCCAAAAAACTATTTGAAACTGGTTTTTTAATCACAAGTTTCAATAGGATACTTTTAGTGACATCAAGAGGTCTCAAATTATCTTCCCAGGTCTATAGCAATAAAGAAGTATATTTTATTTTATTTTATTTTATTTATTATTTTTATTTTATTTTATTTTATTTATTTTATTTTATTTTATTTTATATTTTATATTTTATATTTTATATTTTATATTTTATATTTTATATTTTATATTTTATATTTTATATTTTATATTTTATATTTTATATTTTATATTTTATATTTTATATTTTATATTTTATATTTTATATTTTATATTTTATATTTTATATTTTATATTTTATATTTTATATTTTATATTTTATATTTTATATTTTATATTTTATATTTTATATTTTATATTTTATATTTTATATTTTATATTTTATATTTTATATTTTATATTTTATATTTTATATTTATTTAATATTTAATATTTAATATTTAATATTTAATATTTAATATTTAATATTTAATATTTAATATTTAATATTTAATATTTAATATTTAATATTTAATATTTAATATTTAATATTTAATATTTAATATTTAATATTTAATATTTAATATTTAATATTTAATATTTAATATTTAATATTTAATATTTAATATTTAATATTTAATATTTAATATTTAATATTTAATATTTAATATTTAATATTTAATAAATACATGGGGCTACCTTTGAAAAGTGTTCGGAAACTTCAGATCGTGCAAAATGCAGCTGCGAGAGCAGTCATGGGCCTACCTAGGTATGCCCATGTTTCACCATCACTCCGCAGTCTGCATTGGTTGCCGATCAATTTCCGGTCACAATTCAAAGTGTTGGTTATGACCTTTAAAGCCCTTCATGGCATCGGACCAGAATATCTCCGAGACCGCCTCCTGCCGCACGAATCCCAGCGACCGATTAGGTCCCACAGAGTGGGCCTTCTCCGGGTCCCGTCAACTAAACAATGTCGGTTGGCGGGCCCCAGGGGAAGAGCCTTCTCTGTGGCGGCCCCGGCCCTCTGGAACCAACTCCCCCCGGAGATTAGAACTGCCCCTACCCTTCCTGCCTTCCGTAAACTCCTTAAAACCCACCTTTGTCGGCAGGCATGGGGGAACTGAAACATCTCCCCCGGGCACGTTTAATTTATGCATGGTATGTCTGTGTGTGTGACTGTTAGCATATGGGGTTTTTTAAATATTTAAATATTTTAAATTTGTCTGATTACTTATGATTTGTTTTTTACATGTTGTGAGCCGCCCCGAGTCTTCGGAGAGGGGCGGCATACAAATCTAAGTAATAAATAAATATTTAATATTTAATATTTAATATTTAATATTTAATATTTAATATTTAATATTTAATATTTAATATTTAATATTTAATATTTAATATTTAATATTTAATATTTAATATTTAATATTTAATATTTAATATTTAATATTTAATATTTAATATTTAATATTTAATATTTAATATTTAATATTTAATATTTAATATTTAATATTTAATATTTAATATTTAATATTTAATATTTAATATTTAATATTTAATATTTAATATTTAATATTTAATATTTAATATTTAATATTTAATATTTAATATTTAATATTTAATATTTAATATTTAATATTTAATATTTAATATTTAATATTTTATATTTTATATTTTATATTTTATATTTTATATTTTATATTTTATATTTTATATTTTATATTTTATATTTTATATTTTATATTTTATATTTTATATTTTATATTTTATATTTTATATTTTATATTTTATATTTTATTTTATTTTTTCGATTTTTATGCTGCACTTCTCCTTAGACTCAGGGCGGCTTACAACATGTTAGCAATAGCACTTTTTAACAGAGCCAGCATATTGGAAGGCTGAGTCAACCTTGAGCTTCTATTGAATAAAACCTTAATATAGTTCTGCTCTTAAAACATTCATAACGACTAAAACCAGTCTCTTTCCATTTTCCACACTCACGAAAGAAAACAAATTGCATTTTTCTGGGAACAAATCTGCAACTTATTTATTTATTTATTTATTTATTTATTTATTTATTTATTTATTTATTTATTTATTTATTTAGTTAGTTAGTTAGTTAGTTAGTTAGTTAGTTAGTTAGTCCAATACACAATAATATACAATGAAGCTTATAGAGGATATAGTAGAGAAGATATAGGAGATATAGGATAAACTATAGGACAGGGGATGGAAGGCACTCTAGGGCGCTTATGTACGCCCCTTACTGACCTCTTAGGAATCTGGAGAGGTCAACCATGGATAGTCTAAGGGTAAAATGTTGGGGGTTAGGGGATGACACTACAGAGTCCGGTAATGAGTTCCACGCTTGAGTTTTGCACCTGTTAATAAATACAGCAATCTAAATAGTGGATCTGTAACACCAGGCTACTGATAAAACCAGATTTGAAACCTTCCCCTTTTTATTTGTGCACTTCTAATGATTGTTTGAAAAGGACAGTATTTGTATGTGGAAACAACTTCTCAGCATATAAATTAGCTGTTTTGCTTACCGGAGTCTTTGGTTTGCCATCCCCCTCCCTGCATATTGTATGGGGTGAATAGCTCTGCTTCTTTTTCTATTCACAACGAGCCACTGCTTCATGATCTATTTTAGCACAATCTTGACTGTCTTTCAAAGTCACTTACTAATTTTGGAAGGCAACACTTCTCTCTTTATTACAATGCTCTGATTCTATTCAGCGGATTGCTGGTCCTATTGGGAGAAGCCAGGAAATCGCCCAGTTTTCTGCTTTACACAAAGCAACTGCTGTGGGTGAATGATGCTGCATCTGCAATTAATATGGCCAATACAGTGCTGTGGATTGTTTGGAGGAATCTCAAGCCTAGCTCCCCTACGCTAATCGTGTGCCAGGAGTCAACTTGTAGTCCTAATGTGCAGCTTCCTAGCTGCATTTCTCCATTTTCCATAGCACTGAATGATATATGCAATAGAAAACAAAATACCGTAATTCTTTTTTTTATACATATATTTTTATTGGTTTTGCACATTGAAATTAACATAAAACAAACATAAAACGGTGCACAGTGCATGTGCCCATCACCCCACTGACAATCCCACCACCACCACCACCAATTGCGGGGGGGGGTGGGTGGGTTTCAAATATTTACTAATTTATATTTTTTTATTTCCTTAGCTCTACTTTGCATTTGTTTACTATTGAAAGAGTGATTGGAGTTTATTTTTCACATTTTCATCACAAATTCTACTCAGCATATAATCTTTCACCTTATTCCATCGTATCATCAGCTTCTCCAATTTATTTTCATCAAAATTGTTTAATCTTATTTCCATGATTTCAAAATGAATGTGATCCACCATGTACCAGTACCAATTCTGTAATGTCCATTTTTTAGACTCTTTCCAACCCAATACCACTACCGCTTGAGCGCTTTCTAATGCTGCAGTTTTTATTTCTTTGAAGTCTCTTAATTCTCTTTGTTTAACCAATATCGCTATTTCTTTTGTAATTATCCATTTAATATTTAACATTTTATTTATTTCATTCTGCACTTCCTTCCAAAATTTCTGAACTTCAACACACTCCCAGAACATATGCATAAACATTCCTTTCTTTTGGCAACCATGCCAACAATTACCTTTACTGTTCTTAAAGGAAACAAAATAATTAAAATTAAAATTAATTGGCAATTAATTTTAATGGTTGCTCAATATGCATTGTTTACTTCGTCCCAGTCCTGCCTTTTGTGCAGTATGTGTATTGTGCTTTTGTATATATTTATCAATCTCTATATGTGCATACATATACATATACACCTGCATACTAGCATATTATATGCATATAGTTAATTACCATATTTTTCAGAGTATAAGTGTTGTGGTTGACTCTGGCCCAGCTCCTGCCCCAGGGAATGGGGAGGTGGATGCAGGGGAAAATTCAACATGTCACAGGCCTGTGTTATTGCCGACAGAATCAGATCAGAGTTTAGTTTCCTCTGAAGAATAAGAAGGTGGGAGTGACTCAGCAAAGGAGGGCTTGGCACACAGCCCAGGCAGTCAATCTCCCTTATCTTCCCTTGATTCAGATGACGACGTTTTGGAACCACTCAAGTGCAGAATTATGCGTAGAAGAGACCAAGTAAGAACATATTACAGGAAATAAGTGAGGCCACCTGTGTTTGGGTGAGGCTCCAGTAATTAGGGCTGCTGCTATAAATAGCAGCATATGGGTTTGGCCATTGTGGAAGGAGTTGTCAGGAATCCTGTGGTGTCTGGACTTTGTTGCTTTTTCATACCTTGGAAAACAAAGCAGAGCAACGTGTGTGTGTGTGTGTGTGTGTGTGTGTGTGTGTGTGTGTCACTTCGTTGGAAGAAGAAGGGGTATGAAGTTTCTCCCCAGCTGCGGGCTAAGTACTTAATGACTGCTTAAGGGAAATTGTACAGACTACCTAGTTGTTTTGGGAAGAGTGTTCTTTGCAATACAAAAAGAGTGCTCAGTTTATTTTGACTTTTCTGATAAAGAACATTGTGTTGAATTTTCAAACGTGTGTATGTCTGAAATTTGTACCCTTGAATTTTCGGGAGGCTCCTACCAGAGAGCCCGGCAGAACAATGAGACGCACCTTAATTTTGGGGGAGGAAAATAGAGGGGAAAAATATACCTACCAGGTATACATCTGGTCAGCGTCCTTAGCCTGATCAGCTGCAGCACATTATTTTATCTCCTAGTTAGGGCTGAAAAAAATCTTTGAAGGGAATGAAAACAAGCTTGTAAAGCTGGGAAAAATTTTTTTCGGAGTGAATAGGTATGAAAAAATCCTGCAAGCTGGAAAGATCATTAGCACCTTGTTAGGGCTGGGAAAAAAGCTTTGAAAAAGCTACATTCAGAGTATAAGAGTATTTTAGGCTCTTTTTTGGGGGTGGGGGGAAGGTGTGTCTTATACTCTGAAAAATACAGTATGTGGAATGAGCTCTCATTACTTTATTTATTCATTCATTCATTCATTCATTCATTCATTCATTCATTCATTCGTCCAATACACAATTACATAGAAAGAAAAATAGACATGTAGTAATCAAGAATAGTCCTAAAAATGCGAGTTCCAGGTACATACGTGAATGATGAGGCAGCAGCCATCTCGATCACCGGAACATAGAGACTTTAATAAAACCACTTAGCTTTCGTTAGCGTGCTGCTAACTTCGTCAGAGTATTAAAATGCCGTGGGAGACAAACATCTTTATAAAGCATTACTCAGTCTGCTCATTGCCCGCGTCACGGGGCCACACCCTTCCCTCCCCCCTGCGGTAAGCCTAATTGTGGGCTTAATCCTGCTGGCTGAAGGGGGATCTACCGCTTTTACTCGTGTTGGTTGCCTTTTTCCCTCCCCAAGGGAGGGGGTGGAATTGTGAGGCTTAATCCTGCTGGCTGTAGGGAGATCTACCGCTTTTACTCGTGTCTGTTGCCTTTTTCCCTCCCCAAGGGAGGGGGTGGAGTTGTGAGGCAATGCTTCGGAGGTGTTTGGTATTCCTTTCTTCCCCCCATTGTCGTTGTTACTTTCTATAGTAGTACATGTCTGCTCTTGCAATTTTTTTTTTTTTTACCCATGTCCTCGTCCTAGGTCTACACTGTTCTAACCCCCCCTTGTCCTCTATGTTAGACTTAAATTGTGCCCCTCCACCTCTACCTCCGTATTGCTCCAGTATGTTCCCTTGTTTCTCGTGGGGGGTTATCCCACCCTCATTTGGCTGGTTTCTATGTCTGGCCTGGGGAATTCTGCTGGGGGCTGTGTCCAATCTTAATGACCCATCTCCTTTAAGTCGTTGTTGGTGCCTTAAAGCCTGGTATGCCGATGGCATACCGATGTGTCTATTTAAAGAGTTTTCATTCGAGAACCAGGCTTCTTTTAGGAGGCGACCTCCCTTGGTTTCATCCCGTGCCAGAATCTCAGTTCCCTGGAAAACGAAGCCATGGCCTTGCTCCTCCATGTGTATCCAAATCTGGGAGCGCTGTTCCTGACGCCGGACTGCTAATTTGTGTTCGTGTACACGAGTTGGCCGTATAGCCATTTGGCCAAACCAAATGTAGGGGTGCCACGGAGAGAGACAATGGGGCGTAAGGGTACCTCCGCCTTATGAATTTTGGGTAAGCCATAGAATCGTGCCATGGCTGAGTCTTTCGGACGGATCCTTCTTAACGCTTCCTCATCCAATTTGCCTTGGCCAAATGGCTATACGGCCAACTACAATATCTGGTTGAAGAGACCACCACCACCGTACGTTCAGCTACAGACTTTTTAGAACGGCTTAAAGGGGTGGTAGTGGAGCAAGATGAGGTAATGATATCATTCGACGTTATTTCACTATTTACATCTATCCCCCAGGATCTAGCAATTCAAACCATTAACAATTTGTTGGCAACAACTGAACCAAGACACTGTAAGGCCCCCAGCACGGATGACCTCATCCAACTATTGAAATTCTGCCTAAAAACATACTTCACATTCAACGGCCAGATATACGAACAAGTAAAGGGCACGCCGATGGGATCCCCAATTTCGGGCGTGATTGCAGAAGCAGTTCTCCAGCAATTGGAAAGAGAAGCCATGGAAATATACAAACCTAAGTTCTGGACACGCTATGTCGATGACATGTTTACCATCATCAAACAATGGGATAAAATCAAGTTCATGGGAATTCTTAATTCCATATATCCGGATATTCAGTTTACGGCGGAGGAGGAGGCCAATGGCAAACTGGCCTTTCTAGATGTACAGATTAACCGGAACCCGGATGGAAGCATCGACACGGAGGTGTACCGCAAGACCATCAGCACGGACCGCATGTTACACAACGAAAGCAACCACCCCAACGCACATAAAGTCAGCTGCATACGGACATTATTCAACAGGATAAATACCCATTGTAGTACACGGGCAGCCAAACAAAAAGAACGAGCGTATCTTTACCAAACTTGTATACGTCATGGTTACTCAAGGGATTTTATCCAATGGTGCGTTACACCTAGACTCCGGCAGCCTACTGAAAGCACAAACGAAACATCAGCGTGGAGGGTACTCCCGTACATACAAGGGGTATCCGAAACAGCTGCACGCATACTGGCACCCCACGGGGTCAAAGTAGCGCATAGGCCTGATCAAACTTTGAGAAAATCAGTAATGCGCCCGAAGGAAACCCTAGTGAAGGAGGAGTCTTCCTCGGTAATTTACCGTATAAACTGCAGTAATTGTACACACCACTATGTGGGTGAAACAGCTAAAAGGTTGAGAACTCGTGTACACGAACACAAATTAGCAGTCCGGCGTCAGGAACAGCGCTCCCAGATTTGGATACACATGGAGGAGCAAGGCCATGGCTTCGATTTCCAGGGAACTGAGATTCTGGCACGGGATGAAACCAAGGGAGGTCGCCTCCTAAAAGAAGCCTGGTTCTCGAATGAAAACTCTTTAAATAGACACATCGATATGCCATCGGCATACCAGGCTTTAAGGCACCAACAACGACTTAAAGGAGATGGGTCATTAAGATTGGACACAGCCCCCAGCAGAATTCCCCAGGCCAGACATAGAAACCAGCCAAATGAGGGTGGGATAACCCCCCACGAGAAACAAGGGAACATACTGGAGCAATACGGAGGTAGAGGTGGAGGGGCACAATTTAAGTCTAACATAGAGGACAAGGGGGGATTAGAACAGTGTAGACCTAGGACGAGGACATGGGTAAAAAAAAAAAATTGCAAGAGCAGACATGTACTACTATAGAAAGTAACAACGACAATGGGGGGAAGAAAGGAATACCAAACACCTCCGAAGCATTGCCTCACAACTCCACCCCCTCCCTTGGGGAGGGAAAAAGGCAACAGACACGAGTAAAAGCGGTAGATCTCCCTACAGCCAGCAGGATTAAGCCTCACAATTCCACCCCCTCCCTTGGGGAGGGAAAAAGGCAACCAACACGAGTAAAAGCGGTAGATCCCCCTTCAGCCAGCAGGATTAAGCCCACAATTAGGCTTACCGCAGGGGGGAGGGAAGGGTGTGGCCCCGTGACGCGGGCAATGAGCAGACTGAGTAATGCTTTATAAAGATGTTTGTCTCCCACGGCATTTTAATACTCTGACGAAGTTAGCAGCACGCTAACGAAAGCTAAGTGGTTTTATTAAAGTCTCTATGTTCCGGTGATCGAGATGGCTGCTGCCTCATCGTTCACACATGTAGTAATATATATAAGGGTAAAGTGAACTTAGAGGAGAGGATATATGAAAGAAAGAAAATATATATGATAAGTGAGAGAAAGGAAAGACAATTGGACAGGGGACGAAAGGCACACCAGTGCACTTATGTACGCCCCTTACTGGCCTCTTAGGAACCTGGAGAGTCTAAGGGAGAAATGTTGGGGGTTAGGGGTTGACACAATTGAGTCCGGCAATGAGTTCCATGCTTCGATAACTCGATTGTTGAAATCATATTTTTTACAGTCAAGTTTGGAGCGGTTTGTATTAAGTTTGAATCTGTTGCGTGCTCTTGTGTTGTTGCGGTTGAAGCTGAAGTAGTCATTGACCGGTAGGACGTTGCAGCATATGATCTTGTGGGCAATACTCAAATCGTGTTTTAGGCGCCGTAGTTCTAGGCTTTCAAGGCCCAGGATTGTTAGTCTATTTTCGTAGGATATTCTGTTTTGAGTGGAGGAGTGAAGGGCTCTTCTGGTGAAGTATCTTTGGATGTTTTCAAAGGTGTTGATGTCTGAGATGTGGTATGGGTTCCAGACTTGCCCTAGCTCATGCCCACATAGCAGTTTGAAAGCGTGCAAATGAGACTAGATAAATGCGTACCACTTTTGGGGTAATAGCATTCCAGGTTCCTTGGCATATCGTCACTTGGGCTACATGACCATGGAAGTATTTTTGGACAGTGCTGGTTCTCTTGGTGAAGAAGCGGAGATAAGCACTGCCTTTAGAGTCGGACATGACTGGACGGGGGAAACTTTTAACTTTAAAGTAAGTTAGGAGCGAGCAACCAGTAAGAGTGGTTTCATCCTTCTTAAACAGTGGATTCAATCCTAGATGGAGAAAGTGGGCATTATCTGTTCTAATAAAGTCACCCCTTCCTTTTGGAAGGGTTCAGTTTGAAAGGAGCTTTCTTTCAGATAAATACAGTAGGTATTATTCATCCCTACCAGTTTCTGTAAAGATGAGGAGGTGTTTTCTGCATAATTAGTCAGGGAATGGGTTGCTGTTAAAAAGGATTTTTTAAAAATAATTATCTTGTAGATACAGAGCTGTCTGCTTGCAATATGTCCCCATCGTCAATTCAAGAAAATTAAATTATTCTGCCACACTGATGCCGTTGCCAAAGGGTGTGTTGTTATTTGCTACAGAGTGGCAAATTAAGTGGCATCTCCTGGCTTTGATTCCTTCTCCTCCCACAGATATCATCCGCCAACTATTAATTGCCTTATTAAAGGATGCGTAGCGGGCGGGGGTTCCTACCTTTTGCCGGACACTGGCATGGGCGTGCGCACGGGTCTGGGCGTGCGCACAGGTCTGGCAGGAGGGCACGTCCTCACGTGAGATTCAGTTTCTGCGCATGCGCCAGGAGCCAAATCTTGGTGTGGGGATGCGCACGCAAGTGAGGTTTCAGCTATTTTTGCCGATATTTGTGCTCCTGCACATGTGCAGAAGCAATTTTTACCATAGGAATCAATGTAAAAACAAATAATGCGTGCAATTGGGGAAACCAAATGGAGGGTGGAGGCCCTGTTTCCTCCCAGGAGATTCATACAGAGGCCCCACAGAGGCTTCTCCCCGCCTTTTTCAGTTCTGTTTCCTCCCAGGAGATTCCTACAGAGGCCCCACAGAGGCTTCTCACCACCTTTTCCAGCACTGTTTCCTCCCAGGAGATTCCTACAGAGGCCCCACAGAGGCTTCTCACCACCTTTTCCAGCCCTGTTTCTTCCTAGGAGATTCCTACAGAGGCCCCACAGAGGCTTCTCCCTGCCTTTTTCAGCCCTGTTTCCTCCCAGGAGATTCCTAGAGAGGCCCCACAGAGGCTTCTCACCGCCTTTTCCAGCATTGTTTCCTCTTAGGAGATTCCTAGAGAGGCCCCACGGAGGCTTCTCCTCACCTTTTCTGGCCCTGTTTCTCCCAGGAGATTCCTAGAGAGGCCCCACAGAGATTTCTCTCCGCCTTTTCCGGTCCTGTTTCTTCCCAGGAGATTCCTAGAGAGGCCCCACAGAGGTTTCTCCCTGACTTTTCCAGCCCCGTTTCCTCCCATGAGATTCCTAGAGAGGCTCCACGGAGGCTTCTCCCTGCCTTATCTGGTTACAGTTTCGGAGGCTCGGGTTTGTAAGTGGAAAATGGTTCCTGAGAAGGGACAAAAACATCTTCAACCCCCGGTTCTTTTCTAGAAAGGTTCCTAAGTAGAGACGTACTATTTTCTTCCCATATCTGAACCTTTATTGAAAGGGATCCAGATAATCTGTTTCATCTAGCTCTGTCTGTGCCGTGGTTATGCCTCTGAGTATGGATTTTCTGTTTGCCTGACATCCTGGAACAGCTTGACTATTTTGGCATTAAAAGAGATTTAAATACTCCAGGAAAACAAATGAGATTTATTTGTAGGAGCTGGCAATGGCCAGTGGCAATTGTTTCCAAGCTAAACAGAATGTATTTATTTTTCCCTTTTTCTTTAGCTTGATTTCCAACATAAATATATACTTAGGAAGAAACATCATGATTGATTTATAAAGTATGACTTGGTAAGTACTGCATGGATTGCTTTACAATGGCCATCCTTGAAAGTGTCATATATAGAAAGTTGAAAATTCATTATTTAGGGCAGTGGTCCCCAACGTTTTTTCCACCAGGGACCAGTTTCAGCAAGACAATTTTTCTATGGCCCGGTGGGGGCGGAAAGGGGTGTGGTTGGGGGCGGGATTAAGCATGGGGGTGCTGGTCCTCCCCGCCCCTCTTTCCCGCCATCGCCCTGTGGCCGGCAGAACCTGCCTCCCAAGCCCTCTTGCCCAGCGGGGGCTAAGCGCTGGAGACAGGGGGTCAGGCTGGCCCTACTGCCTCCCCCCAGCCAAAAACGCAAAAGCGCCCCGCGGCAGAAGCCAAAAGAGGCTTGAGCCTCTCGGTCCTTCCCGCCCCTCTGTCCCGCCATCGCCCTGTGGCCGGCAGAACCTGCCTCCTGAGGCCTCTTGCCCGGCAGGAGGCGAAGCGCTGGAGGGAGGGGGTGGCGGCATGAGGGCCGGCAGCTGCTGACTCCACGGACCGGTGCAACATGCCCCGCGGCCCGGTACTGGTCCACGGCCCGGTGGTTGGGGACCCCTGATTTAGGGAACAGATTGTTTAACGAAGGTTCTTGGCTCTCTTGCCAAGAGAGTCTTTATTATTCAACTGAATTGTTCTTTGATATGAAGAGGATGATTACATGCAGTTATACTATTTCTTATTTTTTTTTAAAAAAAAGTTATGAAAGCCTGCTTATATCAGACCATATGACTCACAGATTCCTATTCCCATTCTTCCCTTAATGCAGTGGTTCTCAACCTTTCTAATGCCGCGATCTCTTAGAGTTCCTCATGTTGTGGTGACCATCAACCATAAGTGCCAATTCTCCCAACAGAGCTTTAAGCTGATTGGCAGGAAAGTCAGAGGAATAGCCCACTGTAAACGCCTGATTGGTTGGATTGTAAAAATATGTTCCAAGGAGCCAGAATGGAAGCTTTAGTTCCTAACACCACAAGAAATTTGTCTTTTTCTCATAGTCTTAGGCGATTCCTGTGAAACGGTTGTTCAACCCCCCCAAGGGGTCCTGATTCTCAGCTTGAGAACCACCGCCTTAATGTATTCCCAAATAATAGATAACTGAACTGAAATTGGGTAATATCTTGGTGGTGTCACTGGGCTCACTTTTTCCAAGGTAGATAATTAGCTTCTTTGGGGCCACAGTTACTCCTCATTTGACCTACAAAGGCCTTTTAGTTCCTACAAGTAGTCTTCGACTTACAACAGTTCATTTAATGACCATTCAAAATTACGACATCACTTATGACCATTTTTCAGAATTATATCATTGCAGCATTTATTTATGTTATTTTTATTTATGTATTTATTTTGTCAAATACATACAGTATTGGTAATATACAAAGATATAATGTTTATAATATAAACAGTATAATAATTACTGACCTCTTAGGAATCGGGTTTTGGGGGTTAGGTGATGATACTACAGAGTCGGGTAGTGAGTTCCAGGCATCAACTACTCAGTTACTAATACAGTGTTCCCTCGATTTTCGCGGGTTCGAACTTTGCGAATGGCCTATACCACGTTTTTAAAAAAAATATTAATTAAATACTTCATGGGGTTTTTTCTATACCACATTTTTTCCTGTCCGATGATGTCATACGTCATTGCCAATAATAATTTTTGCAAATAAATAACAAAAAAAAAATTATTGTTAATAAATAATTATGTTTATAAATATCAGGATCACTGTGTCTTATTCAATGGTGAGTACCAGTAATAATGGTGAATTGTTAAGGGAATGGGAAATAGTAATTTAGGAGTTTAAAGTGTTAAGGGTTGGCTTGTAATACTATTCGTAGCCAAAAATGGTGTTTTTACTTCTGCATCTCTACTTCGCGGAAATTCAACTTTCGCGAGCGGTCTCGGAACGCATCCCCCGCGAAAGTCGAGGGAACACTTTATTAGTATATATTATATATATAATTGGACTTATATGCTGCCCCTCTCTGTGGACGTGGGGCGGCTTACAACATTTTAGTGAAAAATACAATAATAAAACATTCTAGGGCAAATAAAATAATGACTTTAAAAATTTCTTCAAAACTAAACATTTAAAATTAAAAAAACCCTCACACATACTATTATACCAAATATATTCATTGGGCAGAGGCTGGGGTCTAATGGCCCCAGGCCTGGCGACATAAATGTGTTTTCAAATTCTTATGGAGGGCAAGGAGGGTGGGGGCAGTGCGAATCTCTGGGGGGAGTTGATTCCAGAGGGCCGGGGTTCCCACAGAGAAGGCTCTTCCCCTAGGTTCTGGCAGCCGACATTGTCTGGCTGATGGGACCCTGAGGGGACCAACTCTGTGGGACCTGACTGGACACTGGGATTCGTGCGGCAGAAGGCGGTCTTGGAGATAATCTTAAGTTTGTATCTGTTGTGTTCTCGTGTGTTGTTGTGATTGAAGCTGAAGTAGTCGTTGACAGGAAGGACGTTGTATCAGATGATTTTATGGGCTATGCTTAGGTCGTGTTTAAGGCAATGTAGTTCTAAGCTTTCTAAACCTAGGATTATAAGTCTAGGTGTGTAGGACATTCTGTTGCGAGCATCCCCATGGATATGCCATTTACATTCAGATGCTTGACAATGGTTCATATTTATCATGGTTACAGTGTTCCAGGGTCATGTAAGCACCTTCTGACCAGCAAAGTCAATGGGGAAAATATATTCACTGTTACTAATTTAACAATTGCAATGATTCACTTAACAAATGTATCAGGAGAAGGGCGGCATATAAATCTGATTAATAATAAATATAGTGGTATGATACGAACCTGGGGTTCGGAAATTTTTTGCCTCTTACAAACTTTTTTCGGCTTGCGAAAATTCGGCTTTTCGCAAAATGGCGCTCCACTGGGCGCCGCCACCCGGCTGTCACCTTTTAAAACAACTGGGGGGCTTCTCGGCGTTCTCCTGAACGCCGAACCCGGAAGTTTGGGTTCAGGTTTGGGTTCCGGAGGCCGCCACGGCGTTTTCGGCCGATCTGGAGGTGGAAAGGAGGTGGGGAATCCCAATAGGGAATTCCATGGGCGGAGCTTTGACATCACGAAGACGTCCTTCCTGTTTCATCTTACAAACTTTTTGCCTTATGAACCTACTTCCGGAACCAATTAAGTTCGTAAGACGAGGTATTACTGTACATAAAATGGGGCAAAACTCACTTAACAAATTTCTCACCTAAAAACATAAATTTTGGGCTCAATTTATGGTTGTAAGTAGAGATTACCTGCACTTTTTAGTTAGCAGAACATCAGGTTGAAAAACTAGTTGCATGTGTGTTTAAGTTCAATTCAACTGATTTATGGACCCTCAACTAAGGGTCAGCACGTGGTTGGGTCAATGGCACTTAGGGGAGTTGGAGCTAGTTCACTTGTGGCTACATAAAGATTTTAGGGTGATCTATTTTAACTCCATCCCCAGGTTCTGCCATTTTTTCCCTCTTACACAGAATAATAAAATAATAAACAGAAGGATTGGAGATCTAGTTCAGTCTGCTTTCCAACACAACAATGTGAGTTTTCTGGCTTATTGCACTGGAAATGCTTTTGACTATCAAGTTAGGACTTGTTGTGCTGCTTGTGTTTAGTCTTCATTATTTTGCTTGTAGTCAAAACTTTTCAGTGATGTGCTGTAATGTAGTCAAAACTTTTCAGTCCGTCAGGAGCATATTATTATAAATTCCATGGATTTAATAAAGCATGTTGAGCGATTAGCAACTTTGTGCTGTAGATGTATGCAAGTTCTTCTGACTTCATTGTAACTGACATACAAACTAGTGCTTCAGAATGGAAGAACGCATCTCCTGGCTTTGCAGATGCTTAGCATTCTGTGAATTCTTTAAATTGGTGTTTCTCAACCACATCTGGCTGGAGAATTCTGGGAGTTGAACATCTTAAAGTTGTCAATGTTGAGACATACTGCTCTAAATACTCTTTGGCATCCACTACAGAGGTGGGTTCCTCCCAGTTTGGATTGGTTTGCCCGAACCAGTAGTGACCAGCTGGTGATCATAGAATCAATTCGGTCGGTGCCAGTCTGTCGAGTACCCCAAGGCTCTGTTTTAGGCCCAGTACTCTTCAACATCTTCATCAAGGACTTGGACGAGGAGATAGATGGGGAATTCATCAAATTTGCAGAGGACACCAAACTGTCAGGAATAGCCAACACTCCAGAAAATAGGCTTAAGATACAGAAGGATCTTGACAGACTTGAACTTTGGGCGCTATCTAACAAAATTGGTTGGTAAATCCACAATAACAGAACATTAGTAAATTGGTTGGTAAATCCACAGTAACAGAATTTAAACATGCCTGGGATAAACATATATCCATCCTAAGATAAAATACAGGAAATAGTATAAGGGCAGACTAGATGGACCATGAGGTCCTTTTCTGCCATCAATTTTCTATGTTTCTAAAATGAAATTCAGTGGTGAAAAAAGTAAGGTTCTACGTTTAGGCAAGAAGTTCATCCCCTTGAGTTATTTGTAAAAATAATAAAGGTGTAAGTAAGTAAGTAAGTAAGTAAGTAAGTAAGTAAGTAAGTAAGTAAGTAAGTAAGTAAGTAAGTAAGTAAGTAGGTAGGTAAAACAAAATAGCTGTGATATGTAACTGATCTATTTCAGCCAAACTTTATATACTTCTTGTGAAACTGAATCTGTGTTTAGTGCTTGAAAAATGTTTGGATTACAATTTTAAGAAACAAAAATATTGCATTTATTAAATGAATCATCATTGGACAGAAGTATTTTGAATTATATGATATAAAGACATAATGCACTCATACTTAACCATGGCCGAATTCTTAGTGAGAAGGTGCTTATAATAGCACTGGAATCCTCTATCAGAATTCATATTTTTACTTGTGTGATATTTGTGTGGTAGATTGCTTCAGTCAGGTTAGCAAAGTCTTTGGAGGCACTGTCAAGGATCACTCAGAGATTACTGGTGGTTTCTAAAGGCTGTTTTACAAGTTCACAAAGTGTGGTCTTATGTGTTAGCAGAGTCATAACAGTCACCTAGCGATTGCATGTTGGCAAGTGCTTCGTTTCTATTGATAAGATTTGATTATAATGTTAACTCATTTTTT
Source organism: Erythrolamprus reginae (assembly GCF_031021105.1). Lineage (NCBI taxonomy): Eukaryota > Metazoa > Chordata > Lepidosauria > Squamata > Dipsadidae > Erythrolamprus > Erythrolamprus reginae. The sequence goes on from NC_091950.1 coordinate 85,029,252, forward strand.
AAAGAAGATGTTGGCTAACCATTTGTCTGAAGTGGTGTAGACCTGCTAAGCAGGGGGTTGGACTAGAAGACCTCCTAGGTCCCTTCCAAATTCATATTTACATTCACATTCACATTCACATTCACATTCCATTCCATTCCATTCCATACTAGATCTGGGGAGACTAAAATCTATTACCACATACCATATGCATATACACATGTTGAATCTATCCAAGTCATCCTGAAATTCCTTTACTATTCCCATATCTGACTGGAACACACAATTTATAAGTTTAAAAAAAGCCTTTATACACTTTATACACTACCGGTAACTACACATTAGCAACAATACCTCAGCTCTTTGGAAGATAAGGAGATACAATAATAAACAGAATAAAATAATAATCATTAAGACTTTTTTCTCCCCCAGGCCGTTACAACTGTATACATGGTATGTTTGTATGTATGTTTGGTTTTTATATATTAAGGGGTTTTAATTTGCTTTTAGTATTGGATTTTATTGTATATTTTCATGATTGTTGTTAGCCTCCCCGAGTTTTCGGAGAGGGGCGGCATATAAATCCAATAAAACTTGAAACTTGAAACTTGATATATAATATTTAGTAATAATAAAAATTATTCTTTTGAAAATTAATAGCTTTACCCTTGCGGGGTATTCCAGGCAAGGAATGCCCAAAAACGCACTGAATATTTGTATGGACAATTCATTATAACATTTGTATGGACAATTCAGAAATAGGCACAAATTGTTTTTCTGCTTAAATGAAAAAAGCTCATACTTTCAGTTTTTCAGTTTTATAATGCTCACTCTAAGACTTTCCTTGTGACATTCTGCTTCTTCAAACTTTGCTGCTAGAAATGTTAGAAACTTCAACTCTTACCTGCATTTTTGGTATGACTAAATCTCCCTTTGATATAGTGCCTAGGGAGATCTGTATGATATCAATGTGAAAGTGCTGAGGTATTAAGCAGAGTAATTGCTGAAGGATGTGGTTTTTCCTGTAGGTAAACACCACTCCCTATTAGATAGCATAGACTCCTGACTTACAGAGCTGGGCTTCTATTTGTAAAAACATATAAAGAAAGTGTGCAGGAACTGGATATGTCTATTTAATGAAAAGAAGGACTAAGGGAGACACGATAGTAGTGTTCCAATATCTCAGGGGTTGCCACAAAGAAGAGGGAGTCAAACCAGTGGAACAACCTACCAGCGGACGTTGTGAACTCCAATACTCTGGACATTTTAAAGAGGAAATTGGACGCCCATTTGGCTGGGATGCTATAGGGTTCCTACTTAGGCAGGGGGTTGGACTTGATGACCCGCATGGTCCCTTCCAACTCTAACAACAAATAAATAAATAAATAAATAAATACAAACAAATAAACAAACAAACAAACAAACAAACAAACAAACATTCTCCAAAGCACCCAAGGAAGGAAAAGAAGCAATGAGTGCAAACTAATCAAGGAGAGAAGCAACTATAGAATAGAATAGAATGTAATGGGATGGGATGGGATGGGATGGATGGGATGGAATTCTTTATTGGCCAAGAGTGATTGGGCACACAAGGAATTTGTAACTGGTGCATATGCTCTCAGTGTACATAAAAGAAACGATATATTTGTCAAGAATTATGAGGTACACTTAATGATTGTCATACAGTACAAAAAAGCAATCATGAAACAATATTAATATAAATTGTAAGGATATAAGCAACAAGTTACAGTCATACGGAGAGGGCCGGCATACAAATCCAATCAATCAATCAATCAATCAATCAATCAATCAATCAATCAATCAACAAACAAACAAACACACACACACACACATACATAAACAAACAAACAAACAAATGAACAAACAAACAAGTGGGAGGAGATGGGTGATGTGAACAATGAGAAGACTAATAGTAATAGTAATAGTAATGCAGCTTTAGGAAAAATGGTTCTTGTGTCTAGTCGTCTTGGTATGCAGTGCTCTATAGTTTCATTTTGAGGGTAGGAGCTGAAACAATTTATGTCTAGGATGTGAGGGGTCAGTAAATATTTTCACAGCCCTCTTTTTGACTCGTGCAGTATACAGGTCCTCAATGGAAGGCAGGTTGGCTGCAATTGTTTTTTCGGCAGTTCTGATTATCCTCTGAAGTCTGTGTCTGTCTTGTTGGGTTGCAGAACCAAACCAGACAGTTATGGAGGTGCAGATGACAGACTCAACTTAGAACTAAATTCTAAGGAGAATTTAGGAGAAATTTCCCGACAGAACAATTAATCAGTGGAATAGCTTGCCTCCAGAAATAGAGAATGCTCCAACACTGGAAGTTTTAAAAGAAGATGTTGAATAACCATTTGTTCAAAGTGTAGGATTTCCTTCCTAAGCAAGGTCCCTTCCAACTCTGTTTAGTCTAGTCTAGTCTAGTCCAGTCCAGTCTAGTCTGTATGCTGTTGGTTGTAAGGTTAGGGTGAAATTCCTTTCCTTGTGACATTCTGCTTTATTTATTTTATTTTTGTTTTATTCATTTGTCCAATACACAAATACATAGGAAGAAAAATAGACATGTAGTAATATATATAAGGGTAAAAGTGAACTTAGAGGAGAGGATATATGAAAGAAAGAAAATATATATGATAAGTGAGAGAAAGGAAAGACAATTAGACAGGGGACAAAAGGCAGACCAGTGCACTTATGTACGCCCCTTACTGGCCTCTTAGAAATCTGGAGAGGTCAATTGTGGAGAGTCTAAGGGAGAAGTGTTGGGGGTTAGGGGTTGACACAATTGAGTCCGGTAAAGAGTTCCACGCTTCGATAACTCAATTGTTGAAACCATATTTTTTACAGTCAAGTTTGGAGTGGTTCGTATTAAGTTTGAATCTGTTGCGTGCTCTTGTGTTGTTGCGGTTGAAGCTGAAGTAGTCATTGACCGGTAGGACGTTGCAGCATATGATCTTGTGGGCAATACTCAAATCGTGTTTTAGGCGCCGTAGTTCTAGGCTTTCTAGGCGCAGGATTGTATTAATGCCATTCAGTAGAGTTACAGAGAAATTAATGCATCTTTACAATTTACACCCATTCAAACTTTGCTGCTTAGAATCTTTAGAAGCTTCAACTCTTACCTGCATTTTGCTATGACTAAATCTCCCTTTGATATAATGCTTAGGGAGATCTCTATGATGACAGTGTGAAAGTGCTGAGGTATTAAGCAGAGTAATTGCTGAAGGATGTGGTTTTATGTGTAGGTAAACACCACTCCCTATTAGATAACATATACTCCTGTGTTACAGAGTTAGGCTTCTATTTGTAAAAACACTCATCTATCATTTACTATATTAAAAGTATTATGCTATTAAGTTCATCATCTTTCATGGAGTGTTACTGAAATGAAAGGGATTTAAGGTGAAAGGTGAGATATAGAGTTTGGCTTAAAAAAAAAAATTAGAAAGGCAGGTAGAATAAGTCTCCTGTTCCTGCCTGTTCATTCTGGTCCTTGTTCTGACATTTCAGGATTTAATTCAGCCTTTCAGACACGCTAAGCCTTTTCTGATAATTAATGATTCAGAACATATAATCCTCTATGACAGCATTATCTGTTTTTTAAAGTTATGAAAGCTATGGAAAAGCTGAGCTGAAGTAACCTATTTGATTTGCTCAAAGATCACTGACGTGTTTGAGCGTAGTGGAAAAAAAAGGATTCTTCCTTCTACTTTGTTGTTTGTATTTCTACACGTGTACCGTATTTGATCTCCATGTTTGTATTTTAAGAAACTTTAATAAATAATTAGCTCAAAAATATCTTCCTATATTGCTCTTACTGGTAAAGCCCTCTTATATCCACCCCCCAGTTTCTATTCCTGTCAATTATAGTGTTGCTTTTATTGTGTACAAAATATACTTGTCCCCCTTTTGTTTATTATTTAATATTTATTATTATTTATTAGATTTGTATGCCGTCCCTCTCCGAAGACTCGGGGCGGCTCACAACAGCAAAACAGTACAAATCCAATAGTTAAAAACAATTTAAAACCCTTAATATAAAAAACAATCATACATCTCAGACAAACCATACATAAAACGGACTGTTTAATGTTTATATTAAAGGTTTAAAGATGAAAAAGAGATGCCGAACCATCAAAGATTTGGAATACACGAAAAAACTGAATTTCCCATGATCGCTAAAAGAATAGTTTTATTTTGATAAGAAAACTCAGTCATAGTTACTATAAAATCATGGATTGACAAGTTGTGCTCACCCTCTACTGTGACAAGGATTGCTACAGATGCAGCGGTGTCAAACTGACAGCCTGTGGGCTGGAAGCATCATGCTCAGGCCACGCCCACCCCAGCTCCACAAAGGCAAATAACGTCATGATACATCACGTGAGGTCGCAATTATGACACCCGTGTTATAGAGGAAAGATTGACCAATATGTGGTCAAGTGTAATTCACTCTTTGAAAACAGTGCTTTTTCTTAAACCTTCATTCCATTATATCATTGTTTCTTCGTAATGTTTGTTAGCATTCCCTTTTATTTTTTTGTTATGTTTCAGTATTTTTTTCCTGCATGTTAAAAACAATCACTTGATAGAAATATTGAGACAAGCATTGTTATGGATATATGCAGCTGTCTGAGTATGTGATCAATTAGATGTTTGGATTGGTTGCAGCTCTAACTAAGCTGCACCACTTATCTATACATGTAGATAGTTCAGCAATTAATTTGGTCTATCTGTTCCAATGTATAATTTTACCCATAAGGCAATATGTGTAATCAGAGTTGATTTTCTGGGTCAGTTCTGAAGATCTTTGGCAAAGAAATCCCTCCATGCCCCACCATCCAGTCACAGTTGAAGAAACTTCTAGGACAGTGATGGGGAACCTATGGCATGGGTGCCACAGGTGGCACACAGAGCCATATCTGCTGGCACATGAGCCACTGCCCTAGCTCAGCTCCAACGTACATGTGTGTGCTGGCCAGCTAATTTTTGGCTCACACAGAGGCTCTGGGAGGGCATTTTTGGCTTCCAGAGAGCCTCCGGGGGGATAGAGGAGGGTGTTTTTACCTTCCCCCAGCTCCAGGGAAGCCTTTGGAGCCTGGGGAGGGCAAAATATGAGCCTACTGGGCCCACTAGAAGTTGGGAAACAGGCTATTTCTGGCTTTCAGAGGTCCTCCGTGGGATGGGGGAGGCTGTTTTTGCCCTCCCCGGGCATTGAGTTATGGATGTGGGCACTCTCGCATGCGCAATATTGCACGCCCACGTACTTTCGGCACCCGAGGAAAAAAAGATTCGCCATCACTGTTCTAGGACAAGAAGCTTAATGTCTTCAAAGAAATACCAGAAAGTCCAGTTACCTCTTGAAAAAACACCTTTGGAACCACCGTCACCTGGATGACTGAGAATCTCCATAGACCTTTGGTAAAGAAGGCTGTGTGACATATTGACGACACCTAATCAATCAGTTGTTAGTCTTGTTAGAAAACCATTCAAATGTAACTGGAAACTAGGGCCAATTTACACCAACCTTGGGCCAACAGGCTAGAAGTGATTGAAGTTATACCCTCAACACCTATGGAAGCCAATATACTAGAGTCATTTTTGTGGAAGTTAAGGAATAAATAAAAAGATACAATTGGTTTAGGACTACATTCAGTGCACAATATATATATATATATATATTTCTTTTTTCTTCCAATATTAATTTGCTGCTCTCTTAAGAGAGTAGCTTTCCAGGGCTTGTATTCTATGATGAGGAAAGTAGTTTGCTGATATGCTTTACTGAAAGGTTATAGCACATTAATCAATTAGTGTATTGATTAGTCTCCCTCTGAATTTTAAATACCTCCCTGTGAAAGCCTTCAATTTATTCCTATCCTACCATAACATCAGCACAAAGATCAGAGTTTCTACTGGTGTTGTGCCTTTTATATTGTGCGTACGAGCAATAATGTGCATGATTTATTCCAATATGTGGGTAGACTAGTGAGACTTAATAGGTAAACCAGCAGTTTCCTGCAATTCATATCCCTTGGAAGTCCACAGGCATGTTAATATAATTTCTCTGCAATGATTAATGAGTTAAGCCTTGTTTTTAATGTTTATTGTTTAAGCTATCCTCTTCTTCTGCTATATTAGACATACTGCAGGACATCGGCAATTAAATTTTCCAAATTAAAGAAAGGAAGTAAGTAGCTGAACTGGATTTGATGCAGTGGAATAAACTAAAAGCATGTGAGAGAAATTATATTTGGAATACGAATGAATGGTTAACTATGGGCAGTTGTTATCTTGGGTGTTTCAGTGTTTGCCCTTCTCTGCAGCTGCCTCTTCCTCCTTCTCCCATTGATAAGTATCATAGATCTTACACCTCACATATGATTTTCTTCTTAACAAAAGTGTTAGTAAACACAGACCAGCATTGCATAGCGCCTGTGGAAGGAGCCTGTCATGTCCTCGGTTTTTATACTTCCTTAACCAGTTTAGCTTCATTGCATGCTCTGATCCCTTGCCATTGCTCTTCTAGCAGTCAATCCCAGGAGAGAGTTCTGTTTTCAAATAATCCTATTTACAAAGAGATTCAGGGTGGGGAGGTAAAACCAGCATATCGCTTTGTGTGCTCAGAGTGGTATACTTAGCCTGCTGATATTTTTTCAAAGTGTTAAAATTTCAGTGTTAACCCCCTGTGATGAATAGGTTGACGGGTCATACGCTTAGAGGAGAATAACCATCTTGGGGTGATTCTGGTTTCTATACTTAAGACAAGGCGAAAGGTTACTCGCTGCTGTTTTCTGAAAGCTCAGCCAGGTGTATCCTCTGCGGGGTTCTCGTTTCCTGTTTATGTCAGAGGACAAGCTGAGTTTAACGGCCAGGGAGATGAGATATTTGTTGATTTTAAAAAAAGGAAAGACGGCAAGACATATTTTTTTAAATTTATTTTTATTTATTGGATTTGTATGCCGCCCCTCTCCGGAGACTCGGGGCGGCTAACAGCAATAATAAGACAGCATGTAATAATAATCCAATACTAAAAACAATTAAAAACCCATTATAATAAAAACCAAGCAGACATACAGACATACCATGCATAAAATTGTAAAGGCCTAGGGGGAAAGGGTATCTCAATTCCCCCATGCCTGGCGGCAGAGGTGGGTTTTAAGTAGCTTACAAAAGGCAAGGAGGGTGGGGGCAATTCTAATCTCTGGGGGCAGTTGGTTCCAGAGGGCCGGGGCCGCCACTGAGAAGGCTCTTCCCCTAGGTCCCGCCAAGCGGAATTATTTAGTTGACGGGACCCGGAGAAGACCCACTCTGTGGGACCTAACTGGTCGCTGGGATTTATGCAGCAGAAAGCGGTCCCTGAGATATTCTGGTCCGATGCCATGAAGGGCTTTATAGGTCATAACCAACACTTTGAATTGTGACCGGAAACTGATCGGCAACGAATGCAGACTGCAAAGATGTAAACATCACCATCCCAGATTTCCCCTTTCGTGAAATGTCTGGCAATGCATTTCACAGGCCACGGTAGCAGGAACAATAATCAGCTTTGTAAAATATACCTAGTCACTAGAAGCATTTCCCCATTTCCTCTATTGCGTTTGTTCTTTGTCATTGCCAAACGTTGCTGTCTTCATTGTGTGCGTACGGCACATATTTAAGCAGGGCGATTGGTTGAGGGCTCCAGTTTTGTTGCTGTCTCTTTTCAGCATGTCACTAGCTGGTGAGAAAGTGCTGGGATCACAACGCTGCAGCGGAAATGGGACAGGTCTGACGGTCGTGCCATATCCATAATTTCTAGGCTGCTTCCTCGGCCCCTTCTCCTATGCCCCATTGGGTCATAAATTAGAATGCATAGGGAAAAGCCCATCAGAGTTACAGAGTGAGCTGAGTCACAAGGAACAAGTGCAATTCAGGGTATTCCGCCCTCTCCTTTGTTTCTAAATGTTGTGTTCCACTGTGCTGTGTTGTGGAGCACAAGATTAATTTCATAATTTCAGCCTGCTAGGCTGTTTCAGACCCCTATACTATTTTATATCACACTGTTCAATTTTTTAAGCCTTGTGCTAAAAGACCCACAGCTCTTTCAGAAGACTTGTCTGGACAATCTAGAAGCGTGATGGTGAACCTATGTCACGTGTGCCACAAGTGGCACGCATAGTTGTATCATTGGGCATGTGATGTTAGATCTGGAGTGCACCAACCAGCTAATTTTCAAACCTTCTGAGTCCAGTGGGAGTCAGGAAAAAGCCTGTTTTCAGCCTCTGGAGGGGGTGGGAAAGGCCATTTTCACCTTCCCCAGGCTCATAGAAACCCCAAACTTTCGCTTCAACTGGAAGCCGGCAAATGGAGCATATACACCAGTGACAATTCCTTCTGTGTCCAATCACACTTGGCCAATAAAGAATTCTGTTCTGTTCTATTCTATTCCTATTCCTATTCCTATTCTATTCTATTCTATTCTATTCCTATTCTATTCCTATTCTATTCCTATTCCATTCTATTCATCCTTGCCATACTTCTGTTGTGCATATTTTTTACAATTATTTATTTAAAAAGAAAAAGATCAGGATTTTGTCTGGGACATCTTTTATTCTTACTGGCCTTGCAGATAATAATAAAGCAGATGTGCTGCACATGTGAGTCACAAATAAATTATGGGAAATGTTGCATAGCTGCATTGCCAGGACCCCAGCCCGGTGATGTCATGAGGACTTGACTGTCTTCATTTCTCCTCATTGAATTGCAGCAACATGCGATGTTACAGGATCTTTTGCAACCCAAAGTCCTGCCTATAAGTTAGTTGACCATGTAATTAGCACCTTGCCAGCGTGTCAAGGATGGATTTAAAACCACTGTGATAAACTGTTTGTGACTTACTAGCCTGTAATGGCTGAATAGAAATAGTCTAAGCACGAATTGGACTGTGTGACTGCTTTCAGATATTATAGATAGCCATCCTCGGCTCTCTTTCGTCAGTAACAAGTTGTAACTTGCACAAACAATTTGACTTGTTTAGGGACACATGTTGCAATGTTTTCCTAAACTTGCATATTCAGGTTTAGAGTCAGTAGCTGCTCATTCTGCATTGAACCTGGGAAATATAGTACGATGCATATCTTGAAGATTCAGTTAAGCTTGCAGCAAATTAAACCCCAAATCTGAACAAAGTAATGTTATAAACCTTATAATTAAAATGGCGAAGGAATAAATGAATAAAGGTCGGTATTAACTCGGGGTGGGGAGTGGGGTGAAAGGGCTTTTTTCAAAGCAGAGGACCAGGAGAAGCCATCCAGAGAAAAAATTGCCAAAAATTCAAAAAAAAAAAAAGGGTGGCCGCGCTCATGGACCGGCACAGACAGAATCGGATCCGTGACGCCATCTTCACGTCACCAGTGGGCTGCTAATGGTTCGGGAAATCTGGTCTGAACCAGAAGGAACCCACCACTGTTCCAAATCCATAATCAACTTACAACAGTTTGTTTAGTGATCGTATGAAGTTACAACACATTGAAAAAAGTGACTTGTGACCATTTTTCACACAACTGTTGCAGCATCCCCCATGGTCACAGGATCAAAATTTAGACCCGTAGCAACTGGCTCTTATTCATGATGGCTGCAATGTCCCAGGATCGTATGATCACCAGCCTTAACCAATCTTGAAAAGGCAAAGTGGTGTTAGCCCTGGTTAATACTTCGATGGGGAGCTAACAGGAAGTCCCTGAACTAAAAAAATAGGTAATGACTAACCACTTATGCACTTATTGCCAAAAAAGAACTTGGATATGTCTATGTAATCAGCAGAGGTTAATTTCAAATCAAGGAAAATCTTACAGATTTTTTCCATTTAACAAAATAACAGAGTTGGAAGGGATCTTGGAGGTCTTCTAGTCCAACCTTCTGCTCAAACAGGAAACCGTTTCAGATAAATGGTTATCCAGTCTTTTCTTAAAAATATCCAATGTCGGAGCAGCCACAACTTCTGGAGGCAACTTGTTCCACTGATTAATTATTGTAATTGTCAGGAAATTTCTCCTTGGTTCTAGATCAGTGATGGCGAACCTAGGGCATGGGTGCCACAGGTGCCACGCGGAGCCATATCTGCTGGCACACGAGCCGTTGCCCTAGCTCAGCTCCAATGTGTATCTGTGTGCTGGCCAGCTGATTTTTTTGGCTCACACAGAGGCTCTGGGAGGGCGTTTTTGGCTTCCAGAGAGCCTCCGGAGGAATGGGGGAGAACGTTTTTACTCTCCCACAGCTCCAGGGAAGCCTTTGGAGCCTGGGGAAGGCAAAACATGGCCTACTGGGGCCACCAGAAGTTGGGAAACAGGCTCTTTCAGCCTCCAGAGGGCCTCCAGGAGTCGGAGAAGCTGTTTTCGCCCTCCCCGGGCATTGAATTATGGGTTTGGGCACTCACACATGCGTGATAGCATGCGCACACATATTCTTTTGGCACCCAAGGAAAAAAAGGTTTGCCATCTCTGTTCCAGGTTGTTTCTCTCCTTAGTTCTTGATGGCCAATCAAGTAAAAAGGGTCTGACCCACTTTTTTTCATTTTTTTTCATGCTATTTGTTGTGGGTCTGTATACGTGCATTGCTAGAAGGGCGAGAGCTTGTTACCACCAGTATAGAGAGTGTTGTTCTTAAGTATGCGGAAGAGAAAAAGGCGAGGTTGTTTAATGAAGAACGGTTCTCTTCGATTCAGATGCTCTTTTCACACAATGCATCTGAATGTATGTGAATGTGGTTGTTGTATCATGTTAGGGCTTGCTTGTTCTGCGGCTGTTCCTTCTCTTATCTCATCCTACCAAGAAGAATTTCACTGATAACAGGTGAGTCATAATTAAATTGGGTAGGAGAGACTATTTACCTTGGAGCAAATGTTTCCTGGATAAGAAAGGACTTAAATGTTTTTCACTCAAGTACCTTTTTTCTCCTTTCTAGTGGTTTCCCACTGTTTGACCTGATATGACCTGAGCGTTGATCCATTGCTTTTGATTGACTGGCTAGTCATCCGAGTCTGACATTTGGGCTGAGAAAGAGTGACTGGTCACTCTTTAATGTCTGAAGCGGGATTAGAACTCACAGACTTTTGACTTCTAACCTGGCCTTCCCCAGCGTAATCACAAATACTAGTCAATATTGAGTGCCTGGCTTGTGTGGTGCTTTAAGATGTCATTCTTACAAATTCTATGAAAAGAGGAAGACAAGTAGGAAGGTGTGAGTTAAACACATTTTTGGCATCTCATTTTGTACACATTTTGTTCCTTGTGTACAAGCTAGAGTGACGTTTCTTTGTTTTTTTGTTGTGTCAACTCCCAGGTTTTTTCTAATGTGAGAGTATGTGCATTTAGGTAGACAGATAGTTCTTCCTCCTATGGACATGAATGTAGATGTAAAGAAGGGGGTGTCATTATCTAAAGGAGGCTGGCAAAGAGATGCCTTATAAGAAGTGGTCCATCTTTTGAAACAACGGAATATTGCATATAAAACGTGATGGTTTTGATGTTAGGGTGCAATATACTTTTTCCTCCCAATAAATATTTCAGTAAAAGAAAGATTAAATTTGTTTTCTTTGTAGTGAAATGCCCTGTTTTAACGTAGTTGTCAACGTTTAACATGCCATCTCTTTTGTGCCAACACCCATTTGTGTGCATCCGAGGCACAGCCCACTGTCCACATACAATCCCTGTAAGTAAATAAGTATATGGACACATAAAAAGATTATGTGTTCTTTCTACTTATGAGTAGGCCACTGGGCATTGCTGTGTTTAGCAAGACTGGGATCCCTAAAAGTGCTGGCATTTTTAGGAGAAACATCAGTAAAATTGAATTAAGTGGAGCGGAATCGTACTTTTTAGTTGTATGATTTCCAGTTCTGTATGTATAAATAGTACATGGTAGTATTTTTGAAATGAATGGTGCTTTTAAGTCTTTTCTCTCATTCTTTAAGAAAAGTATATTTGAATAAATCTGCAAAAGCAAAGGTGAATACAGGGAACTGTGAGAACACGATAACAAATTGTACTAGACTTGGGAAACCGGATAATCAAATCTAATAGTATTAATATATTTTTCTAAGGTATTGGTTTTGAATAAACAGTATGTTAAAGAAAATCAGTTGAACTCCTAGCAGCTGAATTTTCACAATGGTGAGAATCAAGCTTGCATAAGATTTGTTTTTGTTTTGTGTTATAGTTTTGCATGATAAGTACATGCAGCCTATTTGATTAATTTATAGTTCACTGTATTATTGCATGCCCTGAAGCTAGATTAATTGAGTCATCATGTTATATTATAATGTGGCGGGGGTTCCTCTTCGCCATTGTTACCAGAATGTGCATGATGACCAGTGTGTGCATGCATGCGTCCCGTGGGCAGGCACATGCACCTCAGTGTGAGATTTGATGTTTTGGCTTCCGCACATGTGTAGAAGCTAAAAAAATGGTGAAAATCGGCAAAATCTCACTCTCACGCACATCCTCACATGGGATTTGGCTTCTGGCACATGTGCAGAAGCCGAATCTCACGCCGATGTGCACGTCTGCCGGCCAATCAGCTGGAGCTGCATGCGCAGTTCTATTTTCACTACTGGGATGTCATATTGGGCCGTACCGGCTGCAACCTGCTACTGATTATAACCTAATTGTGTAGTCAGCGACCTGACTCTCTTAAACCCACCTCTGCCGTCAGGCATGGGGAAATTGATTCCCCAATTATGGGCCGTTTCCTTTTTATGTATGATTTGTCTGAGATATATGACTGTTTTTATATTAAGGGTTTTAAATTGTCTTTAATCATTGGATTTGTACCGTTTTGTTGTTGTGAGCCGCTCTGAGTCTTCGGAGAGGGGTGGCATTCAAATCAAATCAAATCAAATCGGAAGGAAAGAAGGAAGGAAAGAAAGAAAGAAAGAAAGAAAGAAAGAAAGAAAGAAAGAAAGCCGGTCTCTTGTATGCTAAAAGAACTGTGGCAGAATGGAAGAGTTAGACACAGCCTGCCATCTTACCTCCTAGATCAGGAGTCTACAATCTGTGGCCTCTGGAGCCGCATGTGGCTCTTTCATCCCTCTGTTGCAGCTCCCTGCCACTACAGTTCCACAACTGGCAGGGCTTTCAGTTAGGATAGGAAGAGGAAAAAGGGCTCCATGCTAGGGGGAGACTCTATGGTGGGGGGAAACGGACTTCCGGTTGGCTCCTGAATTGAATAGGAGGCTTCTGGTTAGGGTCTTTGTGGCTCTTTGAGTGTTTAAGGTTGCCGATCCCTGTCCTAGATGAAAGAATTTCAAAAGAGAAGACATCGAATTCATCCCAGAAGGAATGCTATTAGGAATCTGGAATAAAAAATATTCTAAAAAGATACTTCATTTAGTGACGCATATCACAACCACAGTTGCTCAGATGTGGAAAAAAGAAATGATCCCAGCAGAGAGTAATATTATCGAAAAAATTTATAGCTGTGTAGAGATGGACGAAATGACAAAGGAGATTAAGGGAACAAAAGACAAAGAAATCAACAAAATATGGAGTAAATGGTGCGAATGGATCCAAAACAGAAACAAAATGTAATAATATACAGTGTTAGTGTATATAAAAACAACAATACACAGTACCATTAGGATAGTATTAATGGATAAAAGAAGTAACTATAAACATGGCGAATCTTTTAGTAATACAGTGATCCCTCGATTTTCGCGATCTCGTTCTTCGCGAAACGCTATATCGCGATTTTTCCCACCTGATGACATCACTCTCTTCCTTCCTTTCTCATCTTTCTCTCTCTCTCTCTTTCTCTCTCTTGCTTCTTCCTCTCTCACACTCTCTTCCTCCCTCTCTCATCTCTTTCTTTCCTTCTCTCTCTTTCTCTATCTCTCCCCCTCTTGCTGGCGGGCGGCGGGCGGCGGGCGGGCGGGCGAGCGGGGGCATCAGTGAGGAAGACCCAGGGAAGGTTCCTTTGGCCGGCCAGCAGCTGATCTGCTCGGCAGCGCAGCGAGGAGCCGAATCGGGGTTTCCCCTTTGCGTGGGCGGCGGGGAAACCCCGATCTTCGTCTGCTCGCTGCTGCTGCGTCTTCCCCGCCGCCCACGCAAACTCCACCATCTGCGCATGCGCGGCCATGAAAAAAGGGCGCGCATGCGCAGATGGTGTTTTTACTTCCGCAACCCTACATCGCGAAAAATCGATTATCGCGAGGGGTCTTGGAACGGAACCCTTGCGATAATCGAGGGATCACTGTATACAATAAGAGATATTAGCATAGATATTATTTTTCTTCTTTATTTTAGTTGTATATATTACAAATGTACATATATATTAACAAGATCATATTTAGAATTGAATATACTGTGCAATGAATTATAAACCCAAAATGTAATAGAAACAGGTTTTGATCTGTGGAAATTTATAAGATTTATTTTGCTCTTTTTATTATTATGTGAAAATCAATAAATAAACTTGGGGGGGGGGTGAAGAATTTCAAAAGGGAAGCAGTCACATGAAATGGGGAGGGGGGAGTTGAAATGGACTAAGAAGCTGATAAGAAGAAGTTGGAGGAGAGCTGAAATTGTAGAAAGGAAAAGAAGAAAAATTAGTCAGTGTGAGGTTGCCAGGCAGGTCCAAGGAGGAATTGACATAGCTGTCACTATACAAGGAAGACCCCACAGCAGAGATCTTCAAACTTGGCAACTTTAAGACTTGTGGACTTCAACTCCCAGAATTCTCCAGCCAGCATTTTAAAATTGCTTTGGGTAGCTATGCTGGCTGGAGAATTCTGGGAGTTGAAGTCCCCAAATTGTAAAGTTGCCAAGTTTGGGGACCCCTGTCCCACAGCATAGAATTTCACAAGTCTACTCTGTGAAATATGCAGAAAGAAAAAAAAAAGACATAAGAAAGATAATCCTTGTGTTGTTAGGTGTAAAAAGGTTGTCAAGTATTTTTCCTGGAGTTTTTAATTAACTCTATTGGGAATTTAATAGCAGGTGCATTCTAGACTAGGCACACAGCTTCTTTATCAAAAACAGTAATATTGCTGGCAGCAAGGTAGTTATTCTCTGGAATGATTATGGAGCAATTAAGTCATAAAATAATTTGCTTCTTCCAAAGGCAGACGCAGAAGGTGAGGAGAACTACAGCTCTATTTTTATGCATTGCTTGAATTGGGTTTGCTTTGATAGCAAGTATGTCAAGAAAACTAACGTCTTCCTACTCTCGATATCCTCAGAATAAAGACAAGAAATTGGAAAGGGAACAAGCTTGCACCTTGTATCTTGTCTGATCAAACCCGAGATTGCACAACAAGAATAGTTCTTGTCATTTTCTCTCCAGCCTTATAAAGAGACATTTTAAGCAGATACGTCTTGTCTAGCTGTGCTCTCTATGTCCAGTGAATGGTATAGTCCAGTGGTATTAAACTCAATTTTATTGAGGGCCCCATTAGGGTTGAGGTTGAACTTGGGGGGGGGGGATCACCAACCGTATGGGCAGCTTGACTCCACTCCCCAAACCGCTTTGCATTATTGGGCCGAAGCCACACTGGCCCAATGTTTCCTCTTCGCATTGGGTAGACTGGGCCGAAGCAACATGGGTAGAACAGGCCAAAACAATGCGGGCTGGCCCCTTACATTTTCCAGGATGGCTCTATGAGCAGGATCCGGTACCCAGATCTTGAGTTTGAGACCACTGGTATCGTCCAATTTTCCCCAATTTGGTACATTCTAATATATTCTCAGATGAATCTGATCTGCTAAAATAAGACTCGATCCAAATGTCGCAACATAACACATTCTGCACATATTTAGCCATAACACAGTGAACCTTGGAATTATCTGGTTGTACAAGAAGTGGGGGAAAAAAGGATGAGCGGTAATTAAGTCTTACCCCTTTTGTTTCTTATTATCATAAAGGAATTTAGTCGGTTTGCGTGGGCTTAATATACTGCTGAGTATGAAAATTCAGGGAGGTAGGAGAAAATGCATGACTTTGTTTAAAAAGAACAAGTTGAACTTTTATTTGAGAAAAACAAGAAAACCCCCAGGAGTCGTGAAAATTAAGCAGTGTAGGATGGAAAAGCGATAAGATTCCTTCTCCATTCCTAATTTTTTTTAAAAAAAAACCCTCAATAGCGAAAGCTTGTCCATCGGCCCCATGCCATTTTTCTTACAATGTTCTTTCCCCAAATATTTTAAAATAAAATATACAATTACTAATTAGTAATAGTAATATGTGCCTCCCCCCCCCCCCCATGCAGTGGTACACCAAAATATATTAGTCTATTCTAGTGCAGGGCTAGGCAAAATTGGTTTTTCTATGACTTGTGGACTTCAACTTCCTGAATTCCTGAGTCAATCATGTGAGCTCAGGAATTCTGGGAGTTGAGTCCACATGTCATATAAGAGCCACCTTTGCCTATACCTGTTCTAGAGCAAGGTATTGAATGGTACATTATGACTTTTCTGGCACATAGCCATATACAGCAACCTCAACATAGAAATAGATTTCGGCACATGTGTGTTCAGCAGATTGTTTGCAAGTAGGATGGCAAGAGAGAAAAGCAATACCTGGACCAGGGATCCCCAAACTTGGCAACTTTAAGATTTGTGGACTTCAACTCCCAGAATTCTCCAGCCAGCTATGCTGTGCTGGAGAATTCTGGGAGTTGAAGTCCACAAGTCCACAAGATTTGTGGACTTCAACTCCCAGAATTCTCCAGCCAGCTATGCTGTGCTGGAGAATTCTGGGAGTTGAAGTCCACAAGTCTTAAAGTTGCCAAGTTTGAAGAGCTCTTATGCTAGACAATCTGTGCAGAAACAATATGTGTTTTACATTGTAAAAACTTGGCTCAGCAACTGATATGAGCAACAGGATCTGCTTTACACCTGAACAGGGATGGCAATCTGTGCTTAGAAGGACTTTTTCTCACCTTGCCAGTTTCCTTGATATTGATGTTGCTGAAAGATTTGATGTGCTCTGACTCTTTGTGTGTGTATGCATGTGTATGTGTTTGTATTTATTCACCTTGGAGAATAAACTTCTTGGACAAAAAAAGACTTAACTCTAGGTTCTATATGAATTCAGTAACTTTCTTTCATTTAGTCAGTGGAGAAAATACATAACCCTTCGGATTTGATCCGGAAAGGGAGCCTATTCAAAACTAGGCATGAACCTTCTACAATCTTTCAAAGAATTCTTTTTATTTCATTTGGCTCCTGCAGTGCCTGGATTTGTTGCTTATTTATATTTAAGGAAGAAAAAAAAGAGATTATTGAGCTAAGGTATCAAGATAATGTAATCCATAAAAATGCAAAGCAGAACTCCAAATGAGCATAAGGACAGCATGCCTGAGTTTCTTTATAACAGGATTTTGTTAATTAGTTTTATATTGGTGAATCTTAGATAACATGAATATATTCTATGCCTTGTTAGCCTTTGACTAGTATGCCCTCTAAACGTATTAGGATTATCAGTCTCTCTAAATGGGAAATTGATTTATCTAATGATGGGCTATTTTGGAAATTGATGGAGGTGTGTAACAATAATTAAATGCTACATCCCTTTATAAAATCTCTAGATATTCATATGCAATTATCTTTTAATTTTTTTGTGTTTCAGAAAAAGGCATGGCAGACAATAAAGACAATTGTCAATTTGCCAGTCATCAGCCCCTTCAAAAAGCGGTATTCTTGGGTGCAGCTGGCTGGTCACACTGGTAAGAACTTTCTTTAATTGATCTACAGTAGTAGAATGTAATTAAAAATTATGAAGTTGAAAACTTTGAATCTGCCTGCAGAACTCCTAGTTAAAAAGAACACCCATGATTCAGATCAAGATAAGAGAGTGTTTACATTATTCCTTCTTTTTAAAAATCCATACCAGATTCTGAGAATTAATAACCATTGACATTTAAATAATGACAGAAATAAAGGTGGACTTTGTTAAAATATTAGACGGGTCAGCAAATCATTGCAGTTGGATTATGGGCCTTTTGGGGAACTGTTCCAACGTGACCGAAATCTCACAAGAACCTTGAAACTTTAGGTTTCCTAATACTATATTATCTTGATTTTAAATATAAAAACAACCGTAAAAACTCCCTCAACATTTACCATGATTTAATTGACATGTGATTTAAAAACGTGTTTTATTTTTCATGCATCTTTCGATTATATGAGCATGACTCATGTTTTGAATTTAAAATTTGTAGCGATTACAGAGTTGTTCTTTCCAGCTTCTGTGATAGGAGTTGGGGAACACCTTTCCTCAACAAATTATTTTGAATTGATTCTAAATGTATGCTGCATTCCAAAGGTCAGCTTTCAGCACATATCCCATTAACCCATTCTTGTTCCTAGATCTACCCTTGTTTCATATACAGTACTCTAATACCATTGGCCACTATTTCAGTTATGATCAGTTCAAATCATAGCAATAGGACTGTGTATTTTTAATCACCAGATGTGTCTCCTGAGTCATTATGAAGCTTTTGTGCAGCCATGTGTAGCTGGACGTAAATATATTTAAATGTTTCTGGCAGATGTTTTCACAGGATTTTTATGAAAGGGCTTTGTTTAGAATCAGAATAGAACAGAGCTGGAATTGACCTTGGAGATCTTATAGCCCAGCTCTCTGCTCAAGCAGGAGATTCTATACCAGGGATGGTGAACCCTTTTTTTTTTTTGCTTGGGTGCCAAAAGAGCGTCAGTGCACGCAATAGCATATGTGTGCCCACACCCATAATGCAATGCCCCCCCCACATGCATGTGCACACAACCCCCTGTGCTGCTCCCCGTACATCCGCACAGGGCTCACTGAACCATCTGGAACCTGTGGATGGCAAAAAACGGAGCCAACATCCCAACCGGAAGTTCGGAAATGAACTTCCGGTTGGGCTGTTGGGCAATTTTTCATTGTTCCCAGGCTTCAGGAGGCTTTCCTGAAGCCCGGGGAAGGCAAAAACGATCTCCCCCCACCCTTCAGGAGACCAAAAATCTGCTGGCCGGCATGCACATGTGACTTGGAGCTGACATAGGACAACACCTCATGTTCCCTCAGATATGGCTCCGCATGTCACCTGTGCCGTAGGTTTGCCGTACCATTTCAGACAAGTAAGTGACTGTCCAGTCTCTTCTAAAAAACCTCCAGTAATGAAGCGCCCACAATATCTGGAGACCTCACCTACAAAAAGATATAGATAAAATTGAACAGGTCCAATGGTGGAAGGTCTTAAGCGTAAAACGTATCAGGAAAGACTTAATGAACTCAATCTGTATAGTCTGGAGGACAGAAGGAAAAAGGGGGACATGATCGAAACTTTTAAATATGTTAAAGGGTTCAATAGGGTTCAGGAGGGAAGTGTTTTTAATAGAAAAGTGAACACAAGAACAAGGGGGCACAATCTGAGGTTAGTTGGGGGAAAGATCAGAAGCAACGTGAGAAAATATTATTTTACTGAAAGAGTAGTAGATGCTTGAATCAAACTTCTAGCAGAAGTGGTTGGTAAATCCACAGTACCTGAATTTAAACATGCCAGGGATAAACATATAACCATTTTAAGATAAAATACAGGAAATAGTATAAGGGCGGACTAGATGGACCATGAGGTCTTTTTCTACCGTCAGTCTTCTATGTTTCTATCTGAAGGCAAGCTGTTCCATTGGTTAATTGTCCTCACTGTTAGGAAGTTTCTCCTCAATTTCTGGTTGTTTCTTTTCTTGATTAGTTTCCATCCATTGATTCTTGTTCTGCCCTCATTAGCTTTGGAAAATAAATTGACCCCTTCTTCTTTGTGGCAGCCTCTGAAATACTTGACTGTACTGTACCCCGATTCTACGGAGAGGGGCGGCATACAAATTTAATAAATAAAAAAATAAATTAATAATTGAATTAAATTAAATTAAATTAAATTAAATTAAATAATTAAATTAAATTAAATTAAATTAAATTAAATTAAATTAAATTAAATTAAATTAAATTAAATTAAATTAAATTAAATTAAATTAAATTAAATTAAATTAAATTAAATTAAATTAAATTAAATTAAATTAAATTAAATTAAATTAAAAATAAATATTATATTCTCCTCAACCCCAGCCCTTCTTTTCTCCAGACTAGCCACCCCAAATCCTCCAATCGTTCTTCATACGTTTTAGCCTCCAGGCCTAAAATCGTCTTAGTTGCTCTTCTCTGCACTTTTTCCAAAGCCTTGTTTATTTTGGGCTGTTCTTTTTACAGGATGTTGACTTATGTTTCCACTAAATTGGAGCAGAACTGGATAAGGGGGCATGGTGTGCTGCTGGTGGTAATTACAGCTGGACTGTGAAGAGAGGCCTTTGAAAAACCCAGTAATATCATGATTTTGTTTCCTGCAGGAAGTTTCAAAGCAGCTGATCCTGGGACGATTCTGAAACGACACTGTGAGAATGAGGAGAAGTGCTTTGAAATGCTGATGAAAGATTCACTGCACCCCTGCGTCCCTACCTTCCATGGTGTGGTGGAGAGAGATGGCGAGTCCTATTTACAGTTGGATGATCTTCTAGCTAATTTTGAAGGGCCTTGTGTGATGGATTGTAAAATGGGAGTCAGGTGGGAGATCTTATAAACAACAGCTTCCCATCTCATTGTGGATAATTTGCTTGATAATTGGGATAGTTTGGAAGCCAGGCGCCCATAGAGTGCTCTTGGAAGGTCAACAGCAGAATTTCATGACGACAGATCCCTTTCTTTTATTCTATCTGGAGTTATAGACATTTTTGGAAAATAACCATTTGAGAAGCAGCATCTGTAATTTAGGTTGGCAGTTCAGCGGTTTGAATCCCTAGGCTGTGTAAAGAGTGAGCTGCCATTACTTGTCCCAGCTTCTGCCAATCTAGCAGTTTGAAAGCACATTAAAAATGCAACTATTATTATTATTATTATTATTATTATTATTATTATTATTATTATTTATTAGATTTGTATGCCGCCCCTCTCCGAAGACTCGGGGCGGTTCACAACAGTAATAAAACAATATAGTAGAGGAACAAATCTAATATTAAAAAACATATAAAACCCCATCATTATTTAAAAAACCAAACAGCACATTCATACCAAACATAAAACAAAGTATAAAAAAGCCTGGGGGAAAGGTGTCTCAACTCCCCCATGCCTGGCAGTATAAATGAGTCTTGAGTAGTTTACAAAAGACAGGGAGGGTGGGGGCAGTTCTAATGTCCGGCCACAGAGAAGGCTCTTCCCGTGGGGCCCGCCAAACGACATTGTTTAGTCGACGGGACCCGGAGAAGGCCAACTCTGTGGGATCTTATCGGTCGCTGGGATTCGTGCAGTAGAAAAATAGGGACCACCTTTGGTGGGAAGATAACTGTTCCATGCTCCTTTGGGGTTTAGTCATGCCGGCCACATGACCATGGAGACATCTTCGGACACCACTGGCTCTTTGGCTTTGAAACAGAGATGAGCACTGCCTCCTAGAGTCGGGAACGACTAGCACATATGTGCGAGAGAAACCTTTAACTTTCATATAGGCTGCTTGCTTGTTCCTTGTAGATTTATTAATATGGTTTCAATTTTTCAATTTTGTAGGGGTTTTTGCTAAAAGAAATCCTGAAACAAGTTTGTAGCCAGATATTCTCCCTATCCACGAATATTTTCTTTATAAAGAACGCCACTTTCTAAACCTTATATCAGTGATGGTGAACCTTTCTTTCCTCGGGTGCCAAAATAATGTGGGCGTGTACTATCACGCATGCGTGAGTGCCCATATCCATAATTCAATGCCTGGGGAGGGCGGAAACAACTTCCTCCGCCCCGCAGAGGCCCTCTGGAGGCCAGAAATGGCCTATTTCCCAACTTCTGTTCATGTTTTGCCCTCCCCAGGCTCCAAAGGCTTCCCTGGAGCTGGGGGAGGGTAAATCGTGCTCCCCCATCCCCCGGAGGCTCTCTGGATGCCAAAATCACTCTGCCAGGGCCTCCGTGCAAACCAAAAATCAGCTGGCCAGCACATACATGCACGTTGGAGCTGAGCTAGGGCAATGGCTTGGGTGCCAGCAGATATGGCTCCGCGTACCAGCTGTGGCACCCATGCCATAGGTTTGCCATCACTGCCCTATATCATTTTCAGAAACTGAACTGCATATGGGACATATTCATAGAAGCGAGTGGCATTTTCTAATAAAATTGACTCAAGTTGAACACATCCATGCCGACAATAATAGAAGAATTGATGTTGTTTCACTGGTCAAGCTTTAGCTGAATTATCTCTGAGCTTCATGTCAGGTTTCACAATCAAATTATTTTTCTGTGCACTGGGTGTATTGTATGTGTATGGTGAAACTAACATCAGAACTGAATTGTCACAACATGCACTTCTGCGTTCCTAGGGTTAGAATCAATTTTTTGTTGACACATCATGCTATTTCTCCTGGGATAAATAACTTTATACACAGATTGTGACTTTAAAATGTACTTGAAGCAGGATTTTATTAAATTAAATCTCTTAAGTATATGTCCATTTTGCATTGTGAAATTATCACTGTCCCTACCATAAAAAAGTTGCTCAAATTTTATAAAGTTTCAAGCTAGAAGAAACGTTTACATTGTCCTGTTGAAAATGAATTGTTGCCTTGTTCCTTCCTGCCATATTAAATAACATTTTTTACATAGTTGCTTTGTCCAAATATTATGTTCCTATTCAATGAAAAGTTGTTTGAAAATGTTGGAAAAAGCTATACAGTTCTTTGAAATATATTTAAATATTTCTCATAAAATTGTTTTCCCCTCACCCAAAATAGTCTTCAAACAAGGTCAGGACTAAAACAATTCATTTATTTTGAAATAGTTTGGGGTTGTTTTTAAGAAAACTAATCAGAAGAATTTTGGAAAATTCTCAGTTAAACAAACTGACATTTTCCCTTCTTTTTCTTCCAGTTTTATAATTCTAGAGCTGGGTAGTTTCATTTTTGGAAAACACTGTGGAATCAGTCTTCTTTTCAATGTGGGTTTTTTTTTTTGTCTGTCTGAAACTGTCATAAGATCTCACATTCTTCCATTCCGAATGAGATTAGCTAGCTATGCTAAGAGGCCAATGCATTCTTATTAGGATTATTTCACATATACATGTATACTTTTTTTCGTCAGTTCACAATCTAGAAAATCCACAATTTTTAAAAAAGGAAATCAATATAGAACTCTTATATTGTGAAAAGAAAGGGAGAAAAAAAATCCCAAAACTATAATGATATTATCTACTTTGGGTAATGAAACTCTGCAAGAAAACAGCAACTATCTTCGAAAGCTCATAAAGACCCCTCACATGAAATCTTAAACCATTCTGATGCTTTTGGTTTAAGGTATCTTCTTGGACTTGAAGAAAAACTAAAGTCCCGTTGCCTGTACCGTTTTTCTTTTACCCATTCAGTAGCTGCCCTGATATTAATCTAACAGTGGTTCTCAATCTTTCTAATGCTGCGACCCTTTAATACAGTTCCTCATGTTGTGGTGACCCCCAACCATAAGTCTACAGCCAATTCTCCCAACAGAGCTTTAAGCTGATTGGCAGGGGACACCCCCCCTGTAAACACCTAATTGGTCGGATTGTAAAAATATGTTCCAAGGCGCCAGAATAGAAGATTTAGTTCCTAACACCATGGGAAATTTGTCTTGGCGACCCCTGTGAAACAGTCGTTTGACCTCCCAAAGGGGTCCCGGCCCCCAGGTTGAGAACCACTTCTAAAAGAGAACTCTACTTGGGTTGTTAATTCTCTTTGCCTGTAACTGGAATGTTGCATTATATGGGATGGACAGCATGGAATGAAAGCTAACTTTTGTGGTGGCTGCTAGAGTTAGAGAGATGCTCAACGCCCTCTTGTTTTTGTAGGACATACTTGGAGGAAGAATTGACTAAAGCGCGAGAAAAACCGAAGCTCCGTAAAGATATGTATAAGAAGATGATAGATGTGGACCCTTTGGCACCCACTGATGAAGAGAACAGACAGCATGCGGTGACCAAACCTCGGTACATGCAATGGAGGGAGACCATCAGCTCCAGTGCTAGCCTGGGTTTCAGGATCGAAGGGATAAAGGTAAGGAATCTTCCCTAGCCTTTCCTGTTTGAAGCATCGGTTCTGGTGTGCTTTTCAGAAGCTCCAATAGTAGAGCCCTTCATTCCTCCAACTCAAAATAGAATATCCTACGAGACTAGACTTTCAATCCTGGGCCTAGAAAGCCTAGAACTAAGACGCCTTAAACAAGATCTAAGTATTGCCCACAAGATCATATGCTGCAATGTCCTGCCTGTCGGCGACTACTTCAGCTTCAACCACAACAACACAAGAGCACACAACAGATTTAAACTTAATATTAACCGCTCCAAACTTGATTGTAAAAAAATATGACGTCAGTAACCGAGTTGTCGAAGCGTGGAACTCATTACCGGACTCCATAGTGTCATCCCCAAACCCCCAACACTTTACCCTTAGATTATCTACGGTTGACCTATCCAGATTCCTAAGAGGTCAGTAAGGGGTGAGTACAAGTGCACTAGAGTGCCTTCCGTCCCCTGTCCTATTACTTTCCTATATCTCCTATACCTTTCTTCTATTCCTATATCTCTTCTTCTATTCTTTCATTGATATGTTCTATTACTATATCTTGTTTTCTATTCTTTCATAGATATATTTTACTATGAATATCTCCTCTATAACTGTCATCATGTATTTTACAATGTGTGTGTGTGTGTGTGTGTGTGTGTGTGTGTACCCACTAAAACTCTCATTGTGTATTGGACAAAATAAATAAATAAAATAAAAATAAAATAAAATAGTAATGTATCATCCATGGCCACACCTAGTGACAGTGTCTGGTCTCAGAAGCTATGTAGGACTGAGCTTGGTTGGTGATTGGGTGAGAAGCCAGCAGGAAAGAGAAATATGTACATTTGTTTTTGACTGGAAAGTATCATCTACCGATACTTTCCAGCCAAGTACAAAGGCAGGTATCATGAGATATATAACCCTTTCTCTCCCTCTCCCTCTCTCTCTCTCTCACACACACACAAAGATCAACATGCATATGAATGCTAGATTTTGCAGAAAAATTGTGTAATTGTAATTTTTTTATTGGAGCTACATTCGTTGTTTAAAGAATATTTTAAAATTTTCTTGATATATAATATTTTCATTCTTATTAGTTTAGCTTTCAGATAGATGGAATAACTTCGGATGGAAGGAAAATAGAATTGAGGATGCTTTATTTAGATCTATTAAGGTTTTTTTTTAAAAAAAAAATATTATTAGGTATTAATGATACATTAATCCCTCGCTATTTTGCGGTCCATCTTTTGCGGATTCGCTACTTCACAGGTTTTCAAAGAGGGCTTAAATCCATTAAATCCATTGAAAATTTTAAATCCATTAAAAATTCATAAAATTCTTCTACAGTTCTACTGTACTCTATTAAAGAAACTGGTAGAATATCAAATGTAGTTCCAGCTGAGAAACATTATAGAATAACTGTTTAATGCAAAGGGTGGGTTTTAAAAGTCCAAAAGTCTTTCCTCTACTTCACGGAAATTCGTTTTTCACGGGTAGTCGAAGGATTACTGTATATGTGTTTTCATTAACGTAAGTTTAAGTTGGAGAAAAATAAAAAAATTATATGTGAAAAAAAATATAATCATGTACATATAATGACAGTTAACAAACCAGCTTATTCAGCTGGTTTGGACTACAATTTTTACAGGTATGTTCCATTGGATATATCCGCTATTAAACAAGGCTGATGAAAATTATATTCTGTGCAGTGTCAGGTTCCAAAATGAAGAGAAAAGAGACACAAAGCAAACACAAACCTGGTTTGCTAATGTCTGCTCTACTACTTTCCTGGGATTCACTGAAAATCTCAAAGAGAAACTATTTAGGGCTGTTCACCTTATATCAGTGTTTCCCAACCTTGGCAACTTGAAGATATTTGGACTTCAACTCCCAGAATTCCCTAGCCAGCGAATGCTGGCTGGGGAATTCTGGGAGTTGAAGTCCAGATATCTTCAAGTTGCCAAGGTTGGGAAACACTGCCTTATATTCATTAATCATCACCCACCCACTCACACACGTATATCCTTTCCCCATGGTCTGGAAATGAGCCCTGCTACTCCATAAGCCAGTATCCATCTTCAGCTTGCAGTTTTTAAAGGAGAATATCTTCTTGTATTAATGTTCAAGCTACTCAAAGATCAGTGCAGCCTTTCCCCCACCAATGGCAGCTCCCAGACGGCCAGTATGCAGGAGTTGACATACAGTTTACAGAGCATCAGACAAATTAGCGCAACTAGGCTTATCAGGAAAAACCCACAGCAACAAAACCAACATTGCCATCAAAAGGGAAGCAAAGGGCATGGATGATACGATTGTTTCTGGCCTGGGAAATAGTCATCTGTGTTAGAAGCCTGAATTAAAAATGTCAACTTTGATATTAATAAATCTCCGTATCACGCACTATACATGTGCTTGACTGCTGTTATCACTCTAGCCCAGCGTTTCCCAACCATGGCAACTTGAAGATATCTGGACTTCAACTCCCAGAATTCCCCAGCCAGCATTCGCTGGCTGGGGAATTCTGGGAGTTGAAGTCCAAATACCTTCAAGTTGCCAAGGTTGGGAAACACTGCTCTAGCCCATACCACATTGGCTCTCATGCTGTTGAATGGGTTTGGAATTCTAAAATATTCTCTCTCTTTGGGCATCTTCCCAGCAACTCAGGCTTTGATGTTAGCAAAATCATTTAGAGGGTAGTGTCAGTTTTTTCTCCCTATGATGAGTTATACACTGGTATGTAATAGCTAGTGTGCCATCTGGCAATAGGCAGAGAGAATTTTCCCTGAGTTCATCAAAGTTCTGCTAGATTTCTCTGCCCACGATGTGCCCAGCCGTTGCATAACGTTCTTGTGTCTTGTCAGGCACTTGCATTTGGATCTCTGCCAGACTCACCCTATTGGATCAGAAGTGTTTCTTCTGAAGGAGGAGAAGCTTTTAAAGGGGAGGGTAGTAGATACATGCCTGCAATCTACCATAGATTTTACTCAGAAGTAATAGTATCAGTATGAATATATAGAACGCCACGTTTCACTGGGCATTCATCTACAGCAGGGGTCCCCAAACTGTTTACACAGGAGGCCAGTTCACTGTCCCTCTGACTGTTGGAGGGCCGGACTATAAAAAAAACCTATGAACAGATTCCTATGCACACTGCACATACCTTATTTCTTTGTCTCTCTGTCACTCTCTTTCTCTCTCTCTCTCTTGCTTTCTTTCGCTCTCTTGCTTTCTTTCTGTCTCTTTCTCACTCTCTCTTGCTATCTCTCTTCCTCCCTCCCTCCCTTTCTCTCTCCCTCTCTTTCTCCCCCTTCCTTCCCTCCCTCCCTCCCTTCCCTCCATCCATCCTTCCTCTCCACTTCTCTTTCCCTCGCTCTTTTTCCCTTCTCTTTCCCTTTTCTTTCTTTCTCTCCACTTCTCTCTCTCTTTTCTCTCTTTCACCCTCCCTCTTCTCTCCCCGCGGAGGACTCACCTGACAAGCCTCCACCCTCTGACCCCGGACTCCCATTCAATCCCCATTCAGAAAACAGGAGCTAGTAACTCAAAGAGGAGGCGGCGGCGGGTGTGTGCGTGTATGTGTGTGTGTTGTGCCCAGCTCGGCTTTCGGCAAGCCTTACTTTACCTTGGGTGAGATGAGATTGAGGGGGACATTCTCACTGCTTTTCCAGTGCGGCCTTGGAAAAGACCCACGGGCCAGATAAATGGCCTGAGCAGGCCGCATGTGGCCCGCGGGCCGTAGTTTGGGGACCGCTGATCTACAGGAAAAAGCGAGACTAGATGCAAATGTATCTTCTTTTTTTAAAAAAAAATACTTGCATATTTCATAGACACAAACATGTTTTTAAGCTGCAGTATTCTTTCTATAAATGCTAACTGTCATTCCAGTTCCTTTCTAATGAACTGGATGCGGAGATACACTTAAGGGCAAACTGATTGAAATAAATGGGGCTTGAGAAAGTTCAGGCTAAAAGAATCCCACCAATTATTCCAGTGAATCAACTTTTAACCATAACCCTGTAATTACTGACTCAGTATCACTATCACTCTGGATAGTGAGATGGGTGACATATAAATAAAATAATATTCCAAAATATATCTTGAATCACAGAAAGATAGGGTGGATTTTTTTAACCTATTTGTCTTACTACATTTCTCTCTTGTCTTTCTTCTTAGGTTCTTAACCCCACCCTACCCCGTTCCCACTTTTGCAAGAGAGATTAGTCTGAGTGTGTGAGTGAGCCAGGATCTTTCAGGAAGTTTCATGATACTGTGAATTTGAACTTGGTACTTGCAGTGCAACAGTTTAACTCCATCTTTGTCTCTTCTATGATATGTGGACTTCAACTCCCAGAATTCCTGAGCTAGCAGGATTGGCTCAGGAATTCTGGGAGTGGAAGTCCACATGTTATAGAAGAGCCAACTTTGTCTAACCCTGTTCTAGGGAACTGAATTGCTAGATCTGTCAGTGTATGCATTGGGAGGATACCAGGTTAGGAAGGAGTCTGTGTATGTCTGTATGTCTGTATGCACGTTCAAGTCAATGTAGACTCTTGACAATTGACTGGACAAGTCTCTGAGGTTTTCTTGGCAAGATTTCAAAAGGAGTTTTCCATTGCCTCCATCTTCTTTAGGGCCAAGAGAGAATGACCAGCCAAGGTCATCTCACGAACTTTGGATCTAAAATGGGATTAAAACTCATACTCCAAAATGTCTCTTTTTAGTTGGGAGGATTACTAATCAGTTGGGCTGTAAGACAGGAGTCTCCAACCTTGGCAACTTTAAGACTTGTGGACTTCAACTCCCAGAATTCCTCAGCTGAATTCCACAAGTCTTAAAGTTGCCAAGGTTGGAGATCCCTGCTGTAAGATGTATAGTTTGGTGGATAATATACACAGCTAGTTTTGCCATACTAGTGGAGCTACTTGGAGTTGCGTCAAAAGAAGATTTGTTGGTCGGTCCTGCGTCCAGTATTTTGAGTACATTGAGACTTCCTCCTTTCTTTAGCCTCCTTTTTGCATAAATGACCCCCCCCCTTTTTTTTTTTACTATTTACAGAAGGCCGATGGGACTTGTAATACCAACTTCAAGACAACAAAGACACGAGAACAAATTTTCCAGGTTTTTGTGGAATTCATTAAGGGAAACACAACTATATTGGTAAGTTAAGCATGGAAGTTTGGGGTGACAGTTTTAATTTTCAATTAGGGCTTACTCACAAAGAGGAATTGCTCAAACAATTGTGAAATTTTGTGGATGATTCCTTACAGGGAGCCAGGGTGCCATTATTACCATCAAAAGAGATCTTAAGTCTCTTTGAATTTTTCTTTTAAATCAGTGTCGTATCCAGGAGGTCTGGTCTGTCCCAGGTGCAGGCCATAAGAGAGAATGCTGCCAAAGATGCAGAGAAAATTAGCAGAAGGAATACAGTGTAGTCACTTCTGCCAGTGTCCCAATCAGTTGTGTAGTGATGGTGGTTGTTCTGTCGGGCTCTCTGGTAGACTCCTCCCAAAAATTCACAGGTACAAATTTCAGACACACACACGTTTGAAAATTCAAAACAATGTTCTTTATAATGAAAATTCACTTAAACTAAGCCCTCTTTTGGTATAGCAAAGAGCACTTGTCTCCAAACAAATTGGTAATTTGTACAAGTCCCTTATCAGTTCTGTGATACTTATCTTGCAGCTGTGAGGCAATTCACAGTCCTTCTTCTTTCACAAAGTGAAACACACTTTGCTCTGGTTTAGTTTCAAAGCGGGGGAAAATCAGCACACAAAGGTCAAAGTCAGTAAAGCAGTCACGAAACACAACAATCAGATAATCCTCCACAATGGCCAAACCCACAGGCTGCTCTTTATAGCAGCCTCACTAATTACCACAGCCCCACCCAACCACAGGTGGCCTCATTTTCTTTGATAATAATCTCTCAGTTGTTGCTGCCTATGCATCGCTCTCCTCATGTGTGGCTGTATCATTAACTCTTGTTCTGAATCCAAGGAGGAGCTAGATAATTGATCTCCTTCTGAGCTGTCTGCCCCACTCTCCTCCTCCCTGTCACTCATGTCTTCTTGGTCAGAGGAGCCTTCATCAACAGATTCCACCGGGGGCAAAACAGGCCTGCAGCATGTGGATGTCTCCCCCACATCCACAGTCCTTGGGGCAGGAGCTGGGCCGGAGATAACCACAACAGTGGTAATGGTACAGCAGTGGCAGAGAAAAGGAAAAATATGTGTCTTCAAGACAGAGCTGAAGAAGCTTCTTGCTTGAGAAGCGAAACGTCTTCAAAGAAAAAAAACAGAAAATCCAGTTGTCTCTTGAAAAACCAACTTTGGGACAAACATGATCTGGATGACTGAGAATCTCCATAGGCAGGCGTGTGTTCAAGTCAGTTTCAATTTAACTTTCCCTTCTAGTTGTGTTGGCAGCATTTTTCAGAACTGGCTCGCCACTGCCGCTTTCTTAGACCTGAAAGTGTTTGATCAGCTCAAGGTTCCCAAGCTGACTTTGTGCCTAACACGGGACAAGAACCTAACAGTATCCTATTCGTAACAATGCTTTAACTATTATACCAAACTGGGTCTTAGGGATGGAGGAAGGAGATGTTAAATATTACTGTAATAAATAATTAAAGACAATATCTTTTGGTGTCAAATATGTTAGGTAAATTTATTCAAATTAGTTGTTAGCTCTGAATCAAGGGAAATCCGAGCTTTCTTTGATTTGAATTTTGGACCTAACAGAATGAAAATGCTTGATCACCTTGAATTCTTTGGCTTTTTGAACTTTTGTACGACCACACCTGGAGTACTGTATTCAGTTCTGGTCACCACACTTCAAAAGAGACATTGAAACTCTGGAGAAGGTGCAAAAAAGAGCAACCAAGATGATTAAGGGATTGGAAACCAAGACTTACGAAGAGAGACTGAGGGAACTGGGCATGGATAGCCTAGAGAAAAGGAGGGCCAGAGCGGACATGATAGCAGTCTACAAGTATACGAGGGGATGTCACAGAGAGGAGGGGATCACTTTATTCTTCAGGGCACCAGACGGCCGGATGAGGAACAACGGCTGGAAGCCGTAATATTACGTGAAGAGCTGGTGCAAAAGATGAGGGTGTGAAACTGCAGATTCCCTCTAGTTCTATATGAAACTACTCAATCAGATAGTTTATGGAGCAAGGTGTCACCAGTATATTGATTACACTCAGATTATACAAAATGTAAGGCCTCCTGCTAATGGAGGCTAGCAGGTTCAGCAGAGACACTGTTGCATCAAAGGGGGGAAGAGATGATAGAAATAGAGTATAGGGATTGGTAGTGTGGACATTCTGTTATAATTTTCTTCAAATCCTAGAATAGATAGCAAATACAGTAGTCCCTCACCTATCGCGGGAGTTACGTTCCAGACCTTGCCGCGACAGGTGAAATCCGCGATGGGGAATTTATCCTCCTTCCCACCAGCTCCGGATGCCTGGAGGCGAGCAACGGCCGGCTAACCTTCCCCCCCCACTACTACTTACTCTGTTCTTTGCAGCAGTTCGGCCAAATGTTGTGTTTTTTGCCTTGCCCCGGCTGTAAAGTCCCTGGTGAGCTGCCCCGGCTGTTTCTTTTTTTCTCTCTCTCTCTTCCGCCCTCGAGCACTTCCTCTTCCGCCCTCGAGCCCAGTCTGGAAATCCCCGCTGCGTCGCGTTCCTTTCTTTTTTTTCCTTTCGGCACTGGTGAGGGGGATTGAACGAGGGGACGGGCCTCCGCCGGAGCTCAGTCCCCGCCCCGCTCATCATTTGGGAGTCCCGCTGGGGGATTCTAGCGCTGGCGAGGGGGATTGAACGAGGGGACGGGCCTCCGCCGGAGCTCAGTCCCTGCCCCGCTCATCATTTGGGAGTCCCGCTGGGGGATTCTAGCGCTTGTTTGTATGGCAAAATCATTCAAATGAAGCTGACTTCAAAACCCGTGATGAAGTGAAGCCGCGGCAGGTGAAGCGCGATAGAGCGAGGGACTACTGTACTTCAACACCACAGTCAAGAATTAGGTTTCTACAAGATTGTTGGTAGACTGTATCTCAGATGGCTCAATGGCGGTATGTTTTCTGATGTTTTCCCCATCTCCCCCATTTATTGTGTTAATTTTCCTTTGCCTGTGCGGCAGAAATACTTTTAAGTGATTCACTGCTTCTGTTCTATTTTGGATAGAAACAATATTTAAAGCGTCTGCATGAAATTCGTGGCATCCTTGAGTCTTCTGTCTTCTTTAAGCAACATGAGGTGAGTTGCTCTGATTGCTCTAGCATGTAGTGTCAAACTCTTATTTCACTGAGGGCCACACCAGGGTTGTTTTTGACTTTGGGGGGGGCATGGTCAGCACGATAGCACCTGTGTCAGGGTGAGTGCTCTGCCAGCGAAAGCAGGCCCCTGAGCTCCATTTTCAGCTGGGATTGCCTCTTGTAACCGTCTGCCAGCAAAAACAGGGCTCAGGAGGGCCACACACAGCCCTCACGAGCTCCGTTTTTGCTATCAGAGGCAATCTTGGCCCACCCATTGCTGTTTCCAGGGCAGCCCTGCATGCCAGATCTAGGCACTCTGCAGGCTGGCTCCTAATAATGTTCAGGAAATCACTAAAACCTGATTGTTTTTACAGCCCTGGGATAAATTGGTTGTGGAGTCTCCATTATTTAAGTTTGGTTTTATAAGTTAGTTGTATTGTTCTTCTGGTGGGCCATGATGTCTTTTTCTATATACAGTGATACCTAGTCTTACGAACTTAATTGGCTCCAGGACGAGGTTTGTAAGGTGAAAAGTTTGTAAGACGAAACAATGTTTCCCATAGGAATCAATGGAAAAGCGATTAATGCGTGCAAGCCCAAAACTCACCCCTTTTGCTAGCCGAAGCGCCCGTTTTTGCGGTGCTGGGATTCCCCTGAGGCTCCCCTCCATGGGAAACCCCACCTCTGGACTTCCATGTTTTTGTGATGCTGCAAGGGAATCCCAGCAGTGCAAAACCGGGTGTTTCGCTGGCAACGGAAGTCCGGAGGTGGGGTTTCCCAGTGAGGGGAGCCACAGCGAAATTGCAGCATCACAAAAACACGGAAGTCCTCGAAATCCCACCTCCGGACTTCCGTGTTTTATGATGGGAAACCCCACCTCCGGACTTCCGTTGCCAGCAAAGCGCCCATTCTTGCGGTGCTGGGATTCCCCTGCAGCATCGCAAAAACACGGAATTCCGGAGGTGGTGTTTCCCATGGAGGGGAGCCTCAGGGGAATCCCAGCAGAGCAAAAATGGGCGCTTCGCTGGCAACAGAAGTCCAGAGGCGGGGCATCCTAGTGGTGGCAGCTTGGGTTTGTAAGGTGAAAATAGTTTTGAAGAAGAGGCAAAAAAATCTTAAACCCCGGGTTTGTATCTCGAAAAGTTTGTATGACGAGGGGTTTGTAAGATGAGGTATCACTGTACTGGTTGCGGTTTGGTTTTTTTAAAAAAAATTGTAAGTTGCTAACAAGTTGGACAGCCTCAAAATTAGATAAATCAATCTCACAAAGTCTTATTATCCATCAATTTTTTGTTGGGCAGGCCATGCAAAACATTTGTGGGTTTTAATAGTCAAAGGAGATTGTAAATGCACACATTTCTTTATAAGCTGATTGTGTGTTGGTTCTAACTATAGGTAGTCTTTGACTTATGGTCTCAATTGAGCCTAAAATTTATGTTGCTAAGCGAGACATTTATTACGTTTCGACTCATTTTACAACCTTTCTTGCCACAGTTGTTAAGTTAGTAACTCAGTTGTTAAGGCAGTCTGGCTTCCCCATTGACTTTGTTCGTCAGAAGGTCACAAAAAGGGATCACATGACCCTGGGACACAGCAGTTATCATAAACCAGTGGCGGAGGATGCTGCAACAGTTGTAAGTGTGAAAAACAGTCACAAGTCACTTTTTCAGTGCCATTGTAACTTTGAATGGTCACTAAGTGAATTGTGATAAGTCAAACTACCTGTATATGAGCACTGGAATCTAGCCAATATTTACAAGTTTTGGGAAGTTTAATAAATCAGTTTTTGGCCTTCATCTTTGTCTCTTTCTATTTTTTGTAGGTAATTGGAAGTTCCCTCTTATTTGTGCATGATGAAAGTGAACACGCCAATGTGTGGCTCATTGATTTTGGAAAGACTACCTTTCTTCCATCTGGGCAAATCTTGGACCACAGGGTTGCTTGGCAAGAAGGGAACCGGGAAGATGGATATTTATTTGGACTGGACAATTTAATTGATATCTTAGAAAGTATGTTGGAGAGATGAGAAATACTAACGTGAAGTTGCTAACTTTTCTACAATTGCTTCCTCCGAAGCCTTTTCAAATTCTTCCAGGACCTTGGAGGTGTCCAGAATATGGAAGACTTCAGCAAAAAAAAAAAAGATATAATTCCTAACCAACCATGAAACCTAAACAGTTCAGAAGCTAATCTTGAATGCACCAAGCAAACATAAGATTTATGCAAGAAATGGGATGATTGTGAACATTTGGATGGTGATCGGAACATTTGCTTACACATGAACCAACTAATTCAGTATTGCTGTTTATTGACTTTGGGCTTAGAGATTTTAAAACATATATATATCAGAGATCTCTTTCAAGGAAGAAATCTTCAAAACCAACAAGCAGGCTTCCCTCCATTTCCAGCGTTTACACTGTAAATATTCCCGTGTTCGCATATGTGCAACACATCTTGGAACTTGGTGCAGAACATATAGATTCATAGTTTTCCTTTTTTTAAAAACAACAACAACAAATACTCTAGTTTCTATTCTTGTACAGAAAAACAAAATGAAAATATGCACAGAATGCTGCTGAAGCTTCAGAAACCAAATGGTATCTCATTGACAATGCAAGAATTTACTCTTGATCCTATTCATACTGTCTAACTTACTCTTTCTTTGCTAAGCCATGTTTCCTCCCCCCTCCCCTTTCCTGCAAAAATATTATGCACTTTGTCAGTACAACTCCCCCTTCCAAAAATTGAATATCAAATTAACCAGCTCACCTCTAAGTATAGATAGATTTTTAATTTGCCATATATAAAGAACTCTGGGTATAATTGATAGAAAATCAATTTGTGCAAAGGATGTGAATAGCCATATTTATTCTGTTTCAGAATTAGGGAGTAACTGTCTCTCTCTGTGTTTGACTCTCTCTGGTAGAGATGCTTAACCATTGTAAAAGCTGAAAATGTTCTCATCTAAAGAGTTTGCTTCCTATCTAATTGCATTAATGTCTCTAATTGCTAACACGTTTAAAGGTAGCCTGAGACTGTTTTTAAGACTCCTGAATTTAAGATTCTTGTAACCCAAGAAATTGTAGAGACTAATAAGAGCCATGAATTTAAAGATATTTAGCTTCAGGATAAATTCAGTGACTTTCGTGTGTGTGAATACAGAAGTGACACCTAATCAGTCGCTATGTATTTGAATGTTTGTGGGACCCTACTTTAATGACACAGTTTATGAAATGAAACAATTATTAATATATCTAGTTCAGTGTTTCTCAACCTTGGCCGTTTGAAGATGTGCGGACTTCAACTCCCAGAATTCCCCAGCCAGCGTTGCTGGCTGGGGAATTCTGGGAGTTGAAGTCCGCACATCTTCAAACGGCCAAGGTTGAGAAACACTGATCTAGTTGATACAGACTCTACAGCCTTGTCAACAGTTTAATCACCAAGTGGCTTCCTACTTTGCACTTCTGTTTAGATCTACTAGCAGGCTTTTGTAGGTGTAAGGGAAAAATTATCAAGCAAAATGTTTGTGGGGGTGTTTCACGTTTTTGATGCTAAGGTTTTGTGTTAAAAATCCACTCGGTACATCAGCTGAATCTGATATATTTAATTGATTGGAGAAAGGCTTAGGAAGTGAAGGCAACAAAAGAGAAACCTTGCAATGTTACTTCCTCTTCCTTGCGATGTGAGGTAGGCCTTAAGTCACACTGATCAAAAATTAAGACGGGCTGATTTTACAGAGTATTGCTACAGTCTAGCGATATAAATTCAATGATTATGTAACCTAACATTTGTCCTAGGCTATTGTGATTCAAGGCTTTGTGTGTGTTCTTGTTTAAGAGGCCAGTGATGGCGAACCTTTTTCCCCTCAGGTGTGAAAGTGTGTGTGTGCACACACTATTGTGCCTACACAAGTGCCCACACCCATAATTTAATACCTGGGGAGGGCAAAAATTTCCTCCCCTGCCCCCCCAGAAGCCCTCTGGAGGGCAGAAACAGCCCATTTTCCAGCTTCTGGTGGGCCCAATAGGCCTGTTTTTCACCCTCCCTAAGCTCCAGAGGTTTCCTTGGAGCCTGGGGTGGGTATTTTTGCCCTCCCCAGGGCCCTTCCAGAAGCCGAAAATGCCCTCCCAGAGCCTCCAGGTGAGCTGAAAATCCGGTCAACACATGCGTGCTGAAGTTGATCGAGGGCAGGGGTTCTCAACCTGGGGGTCGGGACCCCTTTGGGGGTCAGACAACCATTTCACAGGGGTTGCCTAAGACCATGGGAAAATATAAATTTTCCATGGTGTTAGGAACTAAAGCTTCTATTCTGGCACTCTGGAACATATCTTTACAATCCGACCAATCACTCGTTTTCAGTGGGGGTGTCCCTCTGAACTCCCTGCCAATCAGCTTGAAGCTCTGTTGGGAGAATTAGTGCTAGATTTATGATTGGGGGTCACCACAACATGAGGAACTGTATTAAGGGGTCACGGCATTAGAAAGGTTGAGAACCACTAAGCTGGGACAACGGCTTGTGTGCTGGCAGATATGGCTGTGAGTGCCACCTGTGACACCCAGGCCATAGGTTCGCCATCACTGTCTTAGGCCCTACAGCAAACCTGAAGATATCTTCTCTTCAATAATGGAGAAAGAAGAAGTAGTCCTTATGTACCAGTTGGTGACCATCATAGATCTGTGGCTTCATTTCTGTGGCCTTCTCTGCATTTCCGTAGCATGTTAGTGTCATCTTAATGGCTAGAGCTGCCAAAACTACTTTTCAGCTTTTCAAATATTTGAGGCTAATTTTCGTTTGACATAGTATTTTTCCATAGAACAGTAGAGGAGAACCTTTCTCACCCTTAGGGACTTCACTAAAAAGGCTGAAAATGTGGTCCAGTTTTCTGGTTTTAGAATGAAAATAGCATCTACTTTCTGCCTTAAAGTTTCAAGATTTTTAAGGAAAAAAATAATATTGTCCTGATGTTTCAGTTTGTGCAACATTGGGTTAAATTTTAAAAATGGGCTTAAAATTCAGCCTCTTTGGGAGGTTCTGGAGATTATACATTAAATACTAGAGCACTGTGTTTTCTCCACTCTTTCTGTAGACTAGTCCTCAACCCTCTCAGTCCATGGACTGGTCCCAGGCCACAGCATGCCAAAACCTGTGCCGTGCAAACAAATAAAGTCCCATCTGAGGGATGCAGGCAGCATGCGAAACTCTGTCCCTTCTTGTCCATGGAAAAACTTCCCTCCGTGGAATTGGCCTTTGGAACCCAAAAGGTTGATGAACTTTAATTTTTTTTTAAAAAAAAATGGCCTCCTATTTGCTTGCCAGTTTCAGAAGATTCACAAGTCAGTTTCGGACACCTTTTAATTCTCCCATCTCCATGTCTCTTTTGGTCTAATTGCAGAATGCATGAGATGATATAATAGTTTGCTATTTCATTGTGCAAAAAAGCTGGAAGGCTCTAATGTATACTAAAAAGCAGATAAATAAAATAAACCCTCACTTATTTATAGATAAATTTTTGTTCAATAAATGGAAGCCGTCCAGGCACACAACCATCATTTGGTTGAAGAATTCAAAATTGCTTTTCACAGTTTTTAAACTTTCATTGCAACCCCTGAGCGTAAGGTGAGAATCTTCTGAAATAACTAAGTTTTAAATTAAACTTGTATTTGGCTAGAATTTTTTAAAATGGCTACTAACTATATTTTTATATATGTAGTTTATTTTCTAAGAAATAGATCTTACAAAGTAGATACATGATTACTTGGTTGTAGAATTTTGTATAATAATTAGACATGGGATTGGAAATTATGATTTGGAACAAAATTATTTAAAATATATTTTAGCCTAAAAGTTATTTGGTTTTTTTAAAAATGAAAACAACTCATTTATACAATGTTGCTGCTTATACATGTTGAGAAAGAGCTCAGGGCACCAGAAAGTTTTATAATAAACTTTGTCTGTGACCTTCCATTCCATTTTCAAAACATTCCAAGCCCATGTTTTCTCCCAAACATCTTTCCTCAATTTCTTCCATCATGAGCCCAATGCTTAATTCTTTATTGAGGATGAGGCAGCTGCTCTCCGATTGAAAAGTAAAGAATGAAAGAAATGATTAAAATCTATATATGAGCCGCCTCTGAAAAAAAAAAGGGCAATCCACACTTGCCAAGATCTGCAATGCCATTTGAAATGCATCCCAGCCAGATTGTATGTCAAGGGTATGTCAGATACAGAATTGCTGTAACACTATCATGGAGATAGGACTTCATGGAGCTAAATAGCAAAAGTGCCTTGGGAATAATTTTGTTTTCATTTTCTTTAGACTAGCGTTTTCCAAATGATGGATTGTTAGAGGTCTATGCAGATGGTATCTTGGTGTATTCCAGGTGTTTAAGATTATGCGTTTCAACATTGTTGGTTAACTCCAAGCATGAGTTATGAGTGTTTTGGTTGAAAACATCTATGGTCATCATGATACCAACTCCTAATAGAGGTTTCGGGGAAGAGTTTAAAATAGAATCTTGTCAGGTTTTATCTTGAGTGTCATGATAGGCAACACTATAAAGGCAAGCTCCATAGATCCACCTCCCACTCCCAAATGTTTTAGTTAACCTCTGGTTTTGGTTTTGAGAGTTTAAAAATATTTTGGTATTTCACTGTATTTATGTATCCTTCTCTCTCTTGTATAAATTTTGCATCTTGTAAACTCTTACCTGCTATTGTCTGTTCAAAAGGTCACTGAGTTTTTGTTGCCTTCTGCTATTTTAAAAAAATCATTATCTTAAGTTGCCTTTCCATCTAAGACAGTGGTTCTCAACCTGGG
This sequence comes from Erythrolamprus reginae, assembly GCF_031021105.1. Lineage (NCBI taxonomy): Eukaryota > Metazoa > Chordata > Lepidosauria > Squamata > Dipsadidae > Erythrolamprus > Erythrolamprus reginae. Next base: position 85,068,391 of record NC_091950.1, read on the forward strand.
GGTTTGCACCCTTTTGGGGGTCAAACGACCATTTCACAGGGGTCGCCTAAGACCATGGGAAAAGACAAATTTCCCATGGTGTTAGGAACTAAAGCTTCTATTCTGGTGCCTTGGAACATATTTTTACAATCTGACCACTCAGACGTTTACAATGGGGATGTCCCTCTGACCTTCCAGCCAATCAGCTTAAAGCTCTGTTGGAAGAATTGGCACTAGACTTATGGTTGGGGGTCACCACAACATGAAGAACTGTATTATGTATTATGGGTATTATGGGTCACGGCATTAGAAAAGTTGAGAACCACTAATCTAAGATTTGATAGTGAATCTGTAGTTTCTGACTAGTTGTTTCTCAGGATATAGACATATAATAATACACAAAGGATAGGTTTTGTGTTTTCTAATTTCTTTTATCCTGATCTTTCCAAGCTTCCTCTGGTAGGATTGGCCTACCATATCTGACCATAATTACCTTCTCTGGTGCCTTTTAGCTGTTTTATTAAAATGTGGTCTTTAGAGCTATCTAGAAGAAACAGATAATTCCTAAAAAGATTCTGATCAAGGAAATTTTATGAAATATGTTTTGGCTTCCCCTCTACTTTTAAAAGAAACAGCTGCCATTTTTTTCAGTGAGGAAAATGACACCACTGAAAATGTCTTTAATTTCAGTGCCACAAAGATTTATCTCTCCATAGACCTTCCAAGAAATATTCCTTTCTCTACTTCTTTAAAAAGTAGATATGCTTTTCACACAGGGTTGTTGTGGGACTCCATATGTGGTTGTGATGCATTTACTTAGGAGTTGAAAGGAAACGTGCAATATAGAGAATGGCAAATAATTTTGTACTTAAAGAGTTTTACAATCCATTAAGAATTTAGAGTTGTGGATTTTAAATAGAAAAAGCTGGATTCTCTCCTGCTAAATTCTATGAATCATTCATGATGAGAAATTATGCTTTCAGATAGCCAAGTTGACTAAAACTATAACTCTAGTTTTACTACTACTAACTAGCATACAAAAAGTTTTTCATTGATAGACAATGTTGTGCCAAACACTACAGTGTGAAGAATTTGGGTATTCTAATTGTATGGGTTTAACAACCTGAGTAGTGAAAATGTGCTATAACAAATAAATATAATTAAAAACATGTTCATTAAATTTTTATATGTTCGTGTTCTTAGTATCATGCTTCTTTCTTTACTGGGGACAGATGAATGTCAAATTAGATAAATGCATGTCGACTAAACAATGTCGTCTGGTGGGCCCCAGGGGAAGAGCCTTCTCTGTGGCGGCCCCGGCCCTCTGGAATCAACTACCCCTGGAGATCAGAATGGCCCCCACCCTCCTTGTCTTTCGCAAATTACTCAAGACCCACCTATATCGCCAGGCATGGGGGAACTGAGACACCTCCCCCAGGCTCTTATATTTTATGATTGGTATGTATGTGTTGTATGGTTTTTAACTATTGGGTTTTATATATATATATATATATACACACACACATACACACACACACACATTTCTTTTAATATTAGATTTGTTTTACTATTATGGTCTTTTACTATTGTTGTGAGCCACCCCGAGTCTTTGGAGAGGGGCTGCATACAAATCTAATAAATAATAATAAAATAATAGTAGTACAGTGTTCCCTCAATTTTTGCGGCGGATGCGTTCTGAGACCGCCCGCGAAAGCCGAATTTCCGCGAAGTAGAGATGCAGAAGTAAATACACTATTTTTGGCTATGAACAGTATCGCAAGCCTTCCCTTAACACTTTAAACCCCTGAATTGCAATTTCCCATTCCCTTAGCAACCACTTGGATTATTACTCACCATGCTTATTAATGTTTATTAAAAAAATATTTATTAAAGGCGGGCGAAAGTTTGGCGATGACATATGATGTCATCGGGTGGGAAACACCGCGGTATGGGGGGGGGGGGGAAACAGCGAAATATTTTTTAATTAATATTTTTGAAAAACCATGGTATAGACTTTTCGTGAAGTTCAATCCCGCTAAAATCGAGGGAACACTGTATTCAATAAAACAAAGAATCTTTGAGATTCACAATATTTTCCTCAGACTCATAGTAGGGAAGGAAAGATTTTAATTATTAGTGGATAATATTGTACAAGACTTTTAAAAAAAATGGAATAATATATTGCCATTGATATAAGTGGTGGGAAGAGGAACTGTAAAAGGAAGTGATACTCCCAAAGTTCTAAAACTCTTATCAGAAGCACAAGAGAAATTCTCTATTTTATTTCCTCTTTTTTTCTTGAAAGCAACACTCCTTATTCTTACAAGGGGAAAAATATGCATTGAGTCCAGCATATTCATTGGTGAAACCACCTTTCCCTGATAAAAATGAGGGAGTGTTAAGAGCAAAAGAAACTGCTTTATAAACAATATGCTTTACTATTGCTCTACTTTTGGGCTGAGATTGAGATTTCCCTTTCTTGGAATGAGGTGGGGTGGTAAAAGCAAATCTGAGGTATCAGTGTATCTTCCCAACACTCTGAGCCGGGAACAGAAAAAAATTCCCTCCCACTTCTGGCATAGTTAAAAATGATAACCTGAAACGCTAGGTCAATCTACAGGGAGAAACAACGATGTCTCTGATGGAGATATGCAGGATACATTGCCTAAGTTCCCCTCGTGACATTTCAGCGTGTTTTGCTTCCTGTGCATGCGTGGAAGCAAAATAGTGTGAGGGGCAACCGGCCGCTGGATTGATCTTTTTACAGTTATTTTTATTGTATCAGGAAAAAGCAATGAAAGCATATAGAGCTGTTCCAAGCATGATAGAGGGGTTAGTATTCCTATTTCCAAATAGCAATTTTTGGTTTATTCCAGAGGAATCTCATTTAAATCAATGAAAGCTTAATGCCTACAAGTAATGTAGTTTTTCTGTTCTAAAGATGACCGGAGGGTATTCCAGATAAGGCTTTTATTGCACAATAGTCTTGCCTTTAGCATGGAATTTTATGAACAGTCAATCACTCTTTTCCCATTTATAATCATCTGATCTTATATAACTCTTCAGAGGCTGGAGGGAGATGAAATAATTACAAATAATAATTATAATGCAGGCAAATATACGCGTCCCAGAATAATATTGCAGGATCCAATCTGGGTCAGTCACGGACTGGAGGTTTAGTTTTCTGAGCTTTTAGACATGTGCGGGACTCCTTAGGGAATTCCTTTCTCACCACACATTCTGATGAGAGAGAAGTTATCTGAGGATGGACTCCAGCACAAGTTGGAAAGCTTGGAAGATTAAACCTCTGGTCCCAGTGACCCATCTACATCGTACCCTTCAATTATACAGGTGTCTTAACAACCCTGAATCCAGAATTGACTCTGCATCTGCTGAGAAATTACAATTTTGTGGAAGTATTTTAATGCCTACATTAGCATCCATGGAAAATAGTTCTGGATAATAAAGACGAAAGGGCTGCATCACGCTGCCTTTATATCTCTGTCGCATGTAGATGTAATACCTTAATATGATTTAAAATTGCATAGAAGCATGACCATAGAGAGTTAAGATGGCAAACAGTGCTCCCATCCTTAAAGGTAATCCCAGATCCTTGGAACAAATGTGAAAAGGATGAAGTAATAATCAATTCTTCTTAATTCTTTGGCTACTGCAGAAAAGGAGTGTCGTAACAGGAAGGTAGATCAAATTATGCCCAGATCAAAGTAAACTATTAAGAAAGCACTGCAAGACATAACAAGTCATGAAAAGGTGAGAAGTACAACCAGGATCTTGGGATCAAGTGAGAAACTGTATAGCCATATAGATTATCCAAAGACGGGCTACAAGAATGGTGGAAGGTCTTAAGCAAAAAACGTATCAGGAAAGACTTAATGAACTCAATCTGTATAGTCTGGAGGACAGAAGGAAAAGGGGGGACATGATCGAAACATTTAAATATGTCAAAGGGTTAAATATGGTCCAGGAGGGAAGTGTTTTTAATAGGAAGTGAACACAAGAACAAGGGGACACAATCTGAAGTTAGTTGGGGGAAAGATCAAAAGCAACGTGAGAAAATATTATTTTACTGAAAGAGTAGTCGATCCTTGGAACAAACTTTCAGCAGACGTGGTTGGTAAATCCACAGTAACCGAATTTAAACATGCCTGGGATAAACAGATATCCATTGTAAGATAAAATACAGGAAATAGTATAAAGGCAGACTAGATAGACCATGAGGTTTTTTTTCTGCCGTCAGTCTTTTTCTATGTTTCTATTATGGAGATACAAAATAAAAACACTGTACACTAACAATAAGGACTTGATTTTTTAATACCATTTCAGAAAAATCAAGTCCTTATTGTTAGTGTACAGTGTTTTTATTTTGTATCTCCGTAGTCTATATGGCTATACAGTTTCTCACTTGATCCCAAGATCCTGGCTGCACTTCTTAATTTTGCTAAATAAAGTTTTAACAATAGTCTTCAAGAAAACATTCTGCTCTTGCTGCGCCAAACCAATGAATTACTTAGGTCTTACTTCCTGGTTCTGATGTTTTGGAGGTTAAAAAAATCTCTGGGAGATTGTGGAAAGAAGTCCATTACTGCCAATAAGGCAGATAATTATATTGTGATTAAAATGACATCACAAACATAACATATACCTATTATTTGCACATTACACCAAACTCTTAAGACAAAAATATGCTGGTGTAAACTTTTACAGCCAGTATCTGTTGAGCAGTGTTGGGTTTCAAGGTTTAGTAGCTGTGGTCTCGACAATAGATTTGCTGACGTTTCACTAGGACTTGTGACTGACATCTTCCCAGACATGGTGGTCTGTGCACCCTCTGAAAATCCCAGCCACAGTTGCCCTTGAAATGTCAGGAAATCTCTTACCTAGACCCCGGTCATTAAACCAAGTCTGAGAGAAAAGCTTAGCTAAGCTCAAGAATTGATAACAACAGAACAATACTGAACATCTTCTGAAGACTTTACCTTTCAGCTGGAGAACTGTAAGATAAAACAAATACGGCAAGGCTAGTTCTAAAAAAGAGTAGTGTACATAGCCTTCAACATCTCTCTTGAGCATCCAGCCAGTTTACATGAAGATACTGTACACAGTCCTCTGAATCCATCGACAGCTCTTAATCTGTATTAATTCCCTGCAGTGAAACACACTCCAAAGTTATCTTGTGTGAAATAGAAATGCATCCATGAAATGACTTGGGCTAAAAGGGAATTTTCTATAACGATTTATGATTTAAAGAGTTACATCGCCTAATAAACTCATGCTACTTCTAAATATCCTTTTCTGTCCCACAACCAGTCTGGTCCAGGTCTGTTCTACAAACCACTAGTGGTGGTGGGAGGTTCCATCCACATACCCTGGAGGTCACATGTGTGTGAGTGAGCGCGAACCAGTAGCGATGGGATTTAGAACCCATCACTGCCCTCAACTCCGTTCTGAACTTGCTAATAGTGAACATAAATCGTAACTCCTTAATTTTCAAGAATGTAGCTGGCACTTGGTCTGGAATTTTATTCCTTAATAACACCAACAGCTATTAGAGGATGAAATTTGAGGCCAAATTTTACTTAATAAGGTAAAATTGCCTTGAAAATTAAAATAGTTTTTTGTTGATACTGTTTTAAGCAACTAACTTAACTATGGTTCACTTTCAAACAGTTTACATTACGTTCTGAACTTGCTAATGGTGAACATAAATCATAACTCCTTAATTTTCAAGAATGTTGCTGGCACTTGGTCTGGAATTTTACTCCTTAATAACACCAACAGCTATTAGAAGATGAAATTTGAGGCCAAATTTTACTTAATAAGGTAAAATTGTCCTGAAAATTAAAATGCTTTTTTTGTTGATACTGTTTTAAGCAACTAATTTAACTATGGTTCACCTTCAAAGTGTTTACATTAGTGCAGTGATTTTCAACCTTTTTTGAGCCGCGGCACATTTTTTACATTTACGAAACCCTGGGGCACATTGAGCGGGGGGGGGGGGGGGCGTGCTAAAAAAGTTTGGACAAAAAAATTATCTCTCTCTCTTCCTCCCTTTCGCTCTATTTCTCTCTCCCTCTTTCTCTCCCTTCCTCTTTCTTTCTCTCTCTCCATCCCTTTTTCTTTCTCTTCCTTCCCTCCTCTCTCTTTTGCTCTCTTTCTCTCTCCCTCCCTACCTCCCTCTATGTCTTTCTCTCTCTCTCTCTCCTTCCCTCCCTCTCTTTCTCTCTCTCTTGCTTTCTTTCTCTCTTGCTCTCTCTCTCTTGCTCTCTTGCTTTCTTTCTCTTGTTCTCTTTCTCTCTCTCTTGCTTTCTTTCTCTCTCTCTTGTTCTCTTGCTCTCTCTCTTGCTTTCTTTCTCTCTCTGAGCTTCGCGGCACACCTGAGCATGTCTCACGGCACACTAGTGTGCCGCGGCACACTGGTTGAAAAACACTGCATTAGTGTATCCGTGCAAAAAAGACCTCTACTGAAGCATGAGTTGCTACTATTGAACACTGACTGCTTGTACATTAGGGGTGCCTTTTGAGGTCCATTAAAAGCACTTAGCCCACTGAGCTATAGCTAATGAGGAATAATTCTGACTCCAGATACCTAACTTTGTGAGAAAGATAACTTTGTGAGGCAAAACCATTTTCAGTAATGAAAAGGAAGGCCTCAGTTCTGTTTGCTTTTTTAAAATTTGTTTTCTGTACTTCTTCTGCAGAAAACAGATAATTTCTGTCCTTTCTTGGTCTAGTTTCTTTGTTACCGTTCACTTTGGGCAATAATGCCTTAAATAAACTAGTTATATTTAATTTCCTATACAGTATTATGATAAATCAGTTGGAAAGTACAATAATTTACAGACCACTGGTCTAAACCGGCAATGATTGGTTTTGCCATTTCTTACATATTCTGTTTTATGATACAGATAATTTTCATTAGGGGTGATTGGGGATGACCATTTCCAACTAAACCCTGAACCATAGTAACAAGGACATCATTCCTTTCTGTAACCGTGGATTTAATAGATTGGAACCAACGTTACACTTTGAACTGCATCATTGGGCATTCATAGGAAAGGAGGCCAGAGAGCAATATTAATCCAAACAATTTGAGAATAGGGATGGAGGACACTTTAATTGCTCTTGCAGCCATACCCAAAATTGAAGATAACGATTCTTCAGCATTATATAGGAGTAACGTTCAGATCATCAGACAAGGAAAGACCAGAATCTCTCTCCCTTGAGGTTTTCTCTGCCTTGAAAACAAGCTTGCCATCCCTGTGCAGGCTTCCACTCCTCATGACGGTGGCTGGCTTTGCAGCCAAAGGTGAAGGATGGCCTACTTCATAGCAAAGGTCGTCATAAGCATAATTCACATTGCCGCAAGGGAAGTTCTGCAGCTTCACCAGTTCAATCCCACCAACATCAATGTGAGGAGAATGGTTCTGGCTTGGAGATGAAGGCGAAGCCCGAGAACTAGGGGAGGGACTATAATTCCCATCAAATCCCGAATCTTCTCTCTCTTGCATTGTGCTGAGTTTGGAGCTGGGACTGGATTGGCAATTATTCTCCATGACCAAGGATCCATAGGTTGGGTTCCAAAGGTTTTTGGTTTTGTTCTTCAACTTATGTGCTGGCTGACTTGTGGAATCCAGTTTCTGGTTTAAGACTGGTTGAGCCCAAGCCCCACTGCTGGAATAGTTGAAATGTGATAAACTTGGTCCTCTTGCTCTCCAGTTACTAAGGTTCTCCACCAATAGCTCTTGGGGACATTGTCCATATTTGTTCCCTGAATCATGTTCTTCAATTGCTTGATGGCTTATCTGAGGGCACTGGTTCCCAAGCAAAGGAACTATACCTGTGTTGCTATTTGGATGTAGCACAGTGCTTCCTTCATCTTCGGGTGTGGGGCTGCATTCAATGGGCAATTCGGTCTGGATCACGTCAGGGTCCTAGAAGACAAACCAAGATGTTCTGTCTCAGTGCTGAGTCCCAATAATCAGATGCACATCAATTGTCCTACATCAATGTTTCCCAACCTTGGCAACTTGAAGATATCTGGACTTCAACTCCCAGAATTCCCCAGCCACCATTTGCCGGCTGTCGAATTCTGGGAGTTGAAGTCCAAATATCTTCTAGTTGCCAAGGTTGGGAAACACTGGTCTAACTAATAAAAGGATTTAATACAGTATTTACAAAATTCTCAGTCTTTTAAGAGCCTTTTAAGAGCCTTTTCAAAAGAAGAAACAATTCTAGCAAAGTTTTATCAGTTGGCGAGAGAGAAGATAAACACGGTAATAATTACCAGGTGAAGCAAGATTTCCAAGGTGTAGTTCTCAGAAATTAACTGGAAGACCACAGCTCATTAGCAAAGCCAAGAATGTGCTCTTTTGAAACACAAACATTTGGCATTGCACATACTTGTGGGCATGGCCACAAGGTGTACAATGCATGCAGAGCCATGTGCTATGGGAGGAAGCAAACCGGTGGTGAAGTAAGTTAGAACCCACCCCTGCTCTGAATATTAAAAAATGTCTAATTCTTCAGAAAACCTCTTCAGGATTCAAGGAATTGTGGGGTTGTGGATGGATAGAGTTGGAGTGAGGAAGAAGAATTCAGAAATCAATCCCAAACTAGATTGGCCAATAATCAGGGCCACATGATCATGAGTGAGTGAGGGTCCTGCAAAATGAAGCAGTGCATGAAGACTCAAGCAGGAATAAAACAGCTGTTTTGCATAAGAAGTCCACTTACTTGGGTGCAGTACTTGATCCTTTCCAGGATTGTAGAGAAATTTGGTCTGTATTCGGGACTGTGCTGCCAGCATTGCGTCATGATCCGATAGCTTGGAGAAGAAATTGGAAAAAAGAATAATTTCCCTTAGAAAGACGCCTTTATTAAAGAAGATGAGGTTTCAGCATCAGTAGGGATTTTAAACAAGGATCCAGTGAAGCAACGTTGGTCATACCCTCAGTAGATCTCCGAGATAATTGACATGCCCCAAGGAAATGTTCAGATGGTAAAAAGGGGGCCATGTTCATAATTTTACACTACAAAAAGTGGTGCCAGAGGTTTTTCAACCAGAGATTTTTCAACCAGCTACAATAGGAAACCAGGCTCTTTTTAAAAAAATATCTGCTTGCTCAATTATGAGCTCCTAATGCTTTTAAGGAAAATATACAGCTGATCTCTCTCTCTCTCTCTCTCCCTCTCTCCCTCTCTCTCCCCCTCTCTTTCTCTCTCTCTTTCTCTCTCTCTCTTTCTCTCTCTCTCCCTCCCTCCCTCTCTCTCTCCCTCTCTTTCTCTCTCTCTCCCTCTCTCTCCCTCTCTTTCTCTCTCTCTCTCCCTCTCTCTCTCCCTCTCTCTCTCCCTCTCTCTCTCACTCTCTCTCCCCCTCTCTCTCCCCCTCTCTCTCCCCCAATCTTTCTCTTTCTCTTTCTTTCTCTCTTTCTCTCTTTCTCTCCCTCTTTTTTTCTCTCTCTTTCTCCCTCCGTCCCTCCCTCTCTCTCTCCCTCTCCCTCTCTCTCTCCCTCCCAGGTGTGGGCTGCTGCCCGGATCAGGGTGGGGGGGAACGGGATGATGACACGCAGTGGGGTAGCAAAGATGGAGCTCCACCCCAGAGCACCCAATTTGCCCAGAAAGATGTTGAAAGAAAATGTATAAGTCACGCCCACAGTGTGGTAGTAAAAATGTTGGTAGCCCTTCACTGCCCTTCACTGCTCCCTCCCTCCCTCCCTCTGTGTGGGTGGGTGTGCGCGCGTGCACTTGCCTGCTTGCGTACATGCATACATCCTTCATACTCTCCAATGTGGGTAGGCAGTAAGCAAAACATTTATCTAAATTGGTGCAGTTTTGATGATCCCAAATTTTAAAGAGTCTTCAGCCATATTAAAAAGACAATCTTGATTATTATCCAAATGTCCCCCTTTTTTATTGAATCCAGCAGTCATACTCACACAGGTCCAGGGCAATTCTTGGGAGGGTCCATTCTTCCTCCACTAGTAACAAACTCTAATACTTCCTGGTTGGTTTTGCATGGATAAGGCATATAGCCCAAGGAGAAAATCTCCCAGAGCAGCACCCCAAAAGACCTAACAGGAATGAAATCAGAGTATTTATTTATTTTATTTTATTTTTTTTAATGCTTCCCTTCTCCTTAGACTCAGGGCGGCTTACAACATATTAGCGATAGCACTTTTTAACAGAGCCAGCATATTGCCCCCACAATCCAGGTCCTCATTTTACCCACCTCAGAAGGATGGAAGGCTGAGCCTGTGATGAGATTTGAACCGCTGACCTGCAGATCTAGCAGTCAGCTTTAGTGGCCTGCAGTACTGCACTCTACCTACTGCGCCACCTCGGCTCTGGTTATTATCCTTTGGGTTAGTACCATCAAAACTATTTATCCCATTCTCTTCCATTACTACCCAACCACCCTCCTGCTAGTTATAGACAGTGAGCTGGCAAAATATTGTTTCCACCACAACAGTCCCTGCCACTTCTGTCTATCTCGAAAAATGTGATTTAGTCTGTAATCCAGGTGTTGTGATTCCGTCTGAGGCTCCTCAGGGAACGGCTGAACCTCTGCCGGCTCCATGCTCAGAGGGGGAGGATGAGGAACAGGAGGAAGAGGAGGAGGCCCAGGCAGACGGGGAGGAGGAATATCAGGCCGAGGGAGAGGGAGAACAGCCTGAGTCCCCCGGGGTGGAGCTCTCCCCAGCAAGCAGCCTGGAGTCCTTGGATGAAAATGCACAAGCCATCATCGATCTCAGGCAGAGAAGAACAGCACAACGAAGGGGACAATTAGCCAGGTATTTCCAGCCCTAAATAGGCAACAGCTGGGTTTGGGTGTGGTTCTCCCCAGAAAGGCTGAAAAGGCAGACCCACCCTTCCTGTATTGTGGAGTATTATCTTTGGGAGTCCTGGGACCTGGCTGTGATCTTTAGCGTTTCTGACTCTGGCTTGTGGCCCTGAAGGCTGAAACCTTGGGGGGAAAGACGTGGGTCTTATTCTCTACAGTGGTGTGTGTGCCAGCAAGAAGTCTGCTGTATTGTCTGGCCGTCATGACTCTGCTGTGAAGCCTCATAGCCTGTCTGTTGGGAAGAACAGGTTTTTCTCTGTGTTTGTTTTTCCAACTATAAAGTGCCTTTGCTTTTACCAGCGTGTCTGGCTGCTTTTTTCAGTTGGTATTGAAGTCTGGGGGCACCCAGACAGAACACCAGGTAGTGGGGAATAAGTCTCTGGAATGCTTTGAACGGACTTTTCAGCAATTATGAAGACAATTCCGCAGGCCAAGATTAAACCGAAGTATTTACCAGGTGTCTGTCTTGGAAGTGAAGATGCCTTCCAGGAAAGCTTCTGGGGGCATCCACTTGACCGGAAGCATGGCTCGCCCACCTTTCCGATAATAGCTTGCCCTGGCCAAGTAGAAAAAGAAGAGACTTGTAAGGCAGCAAAAAGATTCACTCCTTCCTTCTTCCCTGCATTTTCACTGCATGTCACACAAGTAGCAATAGAAATAGCAATAGACTTATATAACGTCTCACAAGTGCTTTTAAAGCCCTCTCCCATAAACAGTTTACAGAGTCCACCTATTGCCCCCCAACAATCTGGGTCTTCATTTTACCCATTTCGGAAGGATGGAAGGCTGAATCAACCTTGAGCTTGGTGAGATTTGAACTGGCAGTCGGCAGAAGTAGCCTGCAGTACTGCACTCTAACCACTGTGTCACCATGGCTCTGTAGGTAAGTCTGAATATTTGCTCATAAAATGAAACATTCACTAGCATCAATAAATTCCACTTCCCTTCCTATTCTATGAATTGCTCCTAGTTACAGTGTTCCCTCGATTTTCGCGGGTTCGAACTTCGCGAATAGCCTATACCACGGTTTTTCAAAAAATATTAATTAAAAAATACTTCGCGGGTTTTTTTCCTATACCACGTTTTTTCCCATCCGATGACGTCATACGTCATCGCCAAACTAATAATTTTTGCAAATAAATAACAAAAAAAAAATTATTGTTAATAAATAATTATGTTTATAAATATCAGGATCACTAAGTGCCTTATTCAATGGTGAGTATCAGTAATAATGGTGAGTAAATGGTTGTTAAGGGAATGGGAAATGGTAATTTAGGGGTTTAAAGTGTTAAGGGAAGGCTTGTGATACTGTCCATAGCCAAAAATGGTGTATTCACTTCCACATCTCTACTTCGCGGGAATTCGACTTTCGCAGGCGGTCTCGAAACGCATCTGCTGCGAAAACCGAGGGAACACTGTAATGTCTCTATCTACTGCTGCATAATCAAGCAAAAGGGATATGGATTGCTCTCTCAATTTAATCTTGTTAGACATGGATACATTTTCTTCACATTGAAATAAACTTTTAGCCGTCCCACTTCCCTTCTCCTTACCTGTAGATATCTCGGGCCATTCCGAAGTCACCGATTTTGGCTACTCGCTCAGAACCAGAACAGGTCAAAAGGCAATTCCTTGCAGCTATATCCCTTAAAAAGAATTCACATGTGTATAAAGTGGAAGTTAGTAACATTAGGAGCCGCTAATGACAGATGCCTCAGGAAATGGAGAAGAAAGGTTGGTCCTTCTTTGCCATCCTGTTGTAAAACAGTCAATATGTGGCCAATACAGATTTTGTAATTTAAAGTGAAGATAGGTAGAATAGAATAGAATAGAATAGAATAGAATACTTTATTGGCCAAGTATGATTGGACACACAAGGAATTTGTCTTGGTGCAGATGCTCTCAGTGAACATAAAAGAAAAAGATACATTTGTCAAGAATCATGTGGTACAACACTTAATGATTGTCATAGGGGTCAAATGAGCAATGAGGAAACAATCAATATTAGAAACATAGAAACATAGAAGACCTCATGGTCCATCTAGTCTGCCCTTATACTATTTTCTGTATTTTATCTTAGGATGGATATATGTTTATCCCAGGCATGTTTAAATTCAGTTACTGTGGATTTATCTACCACATCTGCTGGAAGTTTGTTCCAAGGATCTACTACTCTTTCAGTAAAATAATATTTTCTCATGTTGCTTTTGATCTTTTCCTCAACTAACTTCAGATTGTGTCCCCTTGTTCTTGTGTTCACTTTCCTATTAAAAACACTTCTCTCCTGGACCTTATTTAACCCTTTGACATATTTAAATGTTTCGATCATGTCCCCCCTTTTCCTTCTGTCCTCCAGACTATACAGATTGAGTTCATGAAGTCTTTCCTGATACGTTTTATGCTTAAGACCTTCCACCATTCTTGTAGACTGCACTGTTCACCCATTTTGAGACTGTCAGAAATCAGTAATTTTAATAAATTTAATTTATATTAATAAAAATCTTAGGATACAAGCAACAAGTTATAGTCATAGAGTCCTAAGTGGGAGGAAAAGGGTGATAGGAGTGATGAGAAGAAACTAGTGGAAATATAAGTGCAGACTTAGTAAAAAGTTTGACAGTGTTGGGGGAATTATTTGTTTAGTAGAGTGTAGGTAACACGCACTCCTCCAGATACTATGGAATTGCAACACGTATCTCCCATCCAACATACATGACACTGAAAGAGGACACGAAGTGCAGTCTAAAAATATTTCCAAACATGCTTTGCTAATTGTAACTTTTGGGAGGCTAAAATCTTCTACAAGGCCCCACATTGCGGAAAGCTACCACCCTAAGATTTTTATTAATATTGACCGTTTCTTCATTGCTTATTTGACGCCTATGACAATCATTAAGTGTTGTACCACATGTTTCTTGACAAATCTATATTTTCTTTTATGTACACTGAGAGCATATGCACCAAAGACAAATTCCTTGTGTGTCCAATCACACTTGGCCAATAAAGAATTCTATTCTATTCTACCTCCAAATACAGGAGTATAGTCAATTTAGTTTTAGCATCTTTATCATAGCTGCATTACCGAGATGTGGCTCACACTTTGCACCTTACTGATAGCTAGTAATTTCCCTCGGGTGTCACACGTTTTCTCAAGCAGGAATAATGGGAGTGGTTTGCTTTGCACCAC